>NC_081833.1:60474060-60774477 GCF_030867095.1 Alligator mississippiensis | reverse complement strand
CGCACTTCAAGAGGGATGTGGATAACCTGGAGAGGGTCCAGAGAAGGGCCATTCGTATGGTTAAGGGCTTGCAGGCCAAGCCCTACGAGGAGAGACTAGAGAACCTGGACCTCTTCAGCCTCTGCAAGAGAAGGTTGAGAGGCGACCTTGTGGCTGCCTATAAGTTCATCATGGGGGGCACAGAAGGGAATTGGTGAGGTTTTATTCACCAAGACGCCCCCGGGGGTTACAAGAAATAATGGGCACAAGCTAGCGGAGAGCAGATTTAGACTGGACATTAGGAAGAACTTCTTCACAGTTAGAGTGGCCAAGGTCTGGAATTGGCTCCCAAGGGAGGTGGTGCTCTCCCCTACCCTGGGGGTCTTCAAGAGGAGGTTGGATATGCATCTAGCTGGGGTCATCTAAACCGAGCACTCTTTCCTGCGTATGCAGGGGGTCAGACTCAATGATCTATTGAGGTCCCTTCCGACCCTAGCATCTATGAATCTATGACCAGTGAGTGCCAGATTGTGCTTGATCCCTCTGTGCACAAAGGAAGGAGAAGATGCAAAGATTTTTAAAGCATTTCAATGCTTCTGCCCTGGTCACAGGGAAGGGGTACCCTGGTAAACCTTGCATTTGCAAAGGGTAAAGGGCTCTGCAGAACCAGCTGTGGTCATCTCTGCAAGAGTTATTTGGATGATTTGAATATATCCTAACACTGCTGCAGAACTTGGCTTTAATACTCACTCCCAACAGGGATTAGCAAATAGTGAAACACTCCAAAACTTTAATTACGCCCTCTCTTGCAAGGAGAGTAAAAGAGCATGGAAGGGATGGATTGCTGACACCACAAAAGGCTTGTTCTTTTGGCTTTGCTTCCACTTGTCCATGTCAATCTGAGGTAAAGACACAATCCTGAAAAGAGTCACAGTATTGTGAGTTTCAGGAGTATATATGCAAAAGAACGAGCAAAAGCAGAAGTTGATGATGTCATAATCCACTGGGGTTAGAAAAACCAACCACCAAAAATTAACTCATTGCCATGGCAGAATGCTGCAGCTCTCTGCCCCTGTCTCTCTTGCAAAACAGCCCAATATGTCAAACATTCATATCAAACATAATTATCTAGTGTATAAACAAATGGGCCTGATCATGCAGCTAGGAGCTAACTTGAGTAAAGGGTAGACCTGGAAGGTATAAGTATATCCTATAGTCCTGACTAATGGGGTCATGCAGCAAACCATGCATATCATTTTATGAGCAACATTTGCTACTACCCTGTGCGGGCACAAAGATTTGTTCTTCACCCTCCGTCAGGTGGAACACAGCCCACTGTTTCAGCTACTAGAAAGCCTCCTCCTTCTGGTGTTAGATGTATCATACTCTTAGTAGTCTCCCTTTACTCTGATTGTAAGTCCTCTGTGGCAGGGCCTTTTTTTGCTGTGTATTTGTACAGCCTGCGTATCAACTGCCCTATCTATAATAATAGCATTACTTTGCCTGAATCCTGTAAACCTTTGTTGAGCTGATTGTTTATGTTGTTTTGCCATGCCTCACTGAGATTTTCTCATGAATTCTCCAAAACAAGCTTTAAGCAGATGACAAAACACTGTGGGATGTTGATTGTGGCAGCAAAATGACCCTTTTTCAGCAAAATTGAGATGTCTGCAGCATCTTATGGAAAAGATGCATGTAATTTATGGAATGTAATTCATGAAAGCATGTACACATCTGCAGAATTACCACCTCCACGGGGCCTTACACTCTGCTCATTCTACTGGGATTGAATGTGTGTAACAATCATGTAAGGGACAGTGGGTTCCACTTAAAGGCATCTGTAATAGCCACAATATTTCATTATGCTTTCACTGCAGTTATTACAGAATATAAAACACCAGGAGGAATTCATTAGTGCCATGCATGGCACTACAAAGGAACAGTGAGCCCATCCACTAAAATGTCCTTGGGGCAGAGCTACTGCAACCATCCATAAGAAGCCCCACTTCAGGGGTGTGGCTGGGATATGCTTTTGCCTTGGTACTTTAATGGCCTATAGGGACCAAGCTAGAACACAACCTAGGGCAGCCTGAGACTGCTCTTCCCTCCACTGGGACCCAAAATGTACTAATCTTTGGGCACGTCTATACCTGATGTTTTAATGCGCATTAGCCTAAATTAATGCACATTAAGGGGGCGTCTACATGTGTGCACCGTTAATGCACATTAAAGTGACGAATAGTTAAAGTTCATTAACGAATATGTAGACACGTTAAAGCATATTAACACTGTGTGTCTCAACTGATTTAGGACTGGCTTTAGTCCCAAATTAGTCCCGCACAGCGTTAATGAGGTTTAATGCCTGCACATGTATATGCTTGCCTAAACCTGCTTAATGCACATTAAGCTAATGCGCATTAAATTTAGGCATGCTTAAATTAAAATGCATGTGTAGAGACACCTTTGTGTAGGCAAATGTACTATAAGGGAGGCATAGAACCTGCACTCTTCATGTCTGTTAGTCAGTTTGCTGTTCCTGCTTCCCACCAGTAGCTCAATACTGGGGCATTGTGGGAGATTCACAGATAACGAATAAACTGAAACAAGGGAAAAAAAATCCAGAGTACAACGCAGCTACATTTTGGTTTTACAAAGCAGACTTGAGAATAAGAAAGCTTAGGAAACATTCATGCAGCATCCCATCTCCCCTCTTACATATGCAAACAATGGATTCTAAGGGGAGCTGCACAGACATATGGAGTGCAGAGTAACAGAGAGGTACGACTTCGTAAGAAATTAATTGCATAGAGGCAAATAACATCTAGAAAGCAAAAGAGACCTCTGTGTGCCAATACACTTTCTGAAGTGGTAATTCATTTGAAAGCAAGAGAGGAATAAGCTGCTGGAGTTCTGTCCACAAAGGGATGGGTTGGAATATTAACCAGCTGGCAAAGTTAGCAGCCGAAGAGAGCCCCACACCCTGCATCAACAGTAGAACTGGATGGGTTTTTGGAAAATGAGCAAATCAAGGCAAATAGCCACTGGCCAGAATTATAGGTGCCAAAAAAAGAGTGTGATTAATGCCCCAACTGAGAGGAGCAGGTTTGGGTGGGTCTTCATGCCCGACCTTTTTGAATTCTGTATTGTTTCTGCGGTGTAGGTGGTAGCCGTGTTGGTCTAAGGACATAGGCAGACAAGATTCTTTGGGTGAATCTGATCTCTTTTATTAGACCAACTTAAATAGTTGGAAAAGCTTGCTTAAAACTATTTAAGTTGGTCTAATAAAAGAGATCAGATTCACCCAAAGAACCTTGCCTGCGTATTGTTTCTGTGAAACTTTTCCTTCACGTTCATATTGACAAGATTAAATGGCATGGTGCTTGGAAGTGCAAAGCCATGTTCACTTTGAAACTCCTGAAGCTAAATCCAGCTGCACTAAAAATATCAATGAAGAAATGCTGAGTTTATCCAAGTGCTGCTAAGGGCAGAATTAGGTCCCTAGTAGCATAAGCAAAGGTCACCCAATGGAATTCTCAAATCAGAAAATGACTGTTTTTTCTTTACGTACTGTTAGTATTTTTCTGATGCAACATGTTTTATTAGTGGCAACCACAGTGCTTATGGCCTGATTTTCAGTGTGCGTATCCACAGCTCCCTCTGGCCCAGTATCTCTAAAAATATCAAGCCAATACTGTTCACAAATGCAGTCTCAGTGGGGGCATAATTATGAGGCAAACTGGAGCGGAGAATAATTCTTCCCCAGATTATCTCACAGTAGGTCTGTCTAAGCATGTAGAATGTGTCCATCACCACGTTACTAGTAGCCACTAAGATCCCAGAATCAGGGCAGAAATGTTCCTCTTGACACAGGAATTGAAAACAAAAAGTGATGTTCAGGGATTTCTCAGAACCTAATCGCAGGAGCTTTTTACACCCTCATGTGGTTTGTCGCCAATGAAAGCCTGACTTCTCTATTAGCTGGCCCCAGGAATCATGTGGGGAGAAGTCAGAGCACATTAGCCAATCCAAAGGAAGGATGACAATCATACCAGGTCTCTCCTCCTACCACTGCCTCTTTCTGGAGGTGGCATCTCTCTGAAAGTCTATCAGAGGTCACGAGTCCTTTGAAACAGATAGCCAGCTGCTTTAAAGGGACTCTTGGCTGCTCCAAGGGATTCTTGGCTGTTTCAAAGGGACTCCTGGCTTGCTACAGTTGGTGTTTTCCTGCTCATCTGGTTCTCTAAGGCCAGGAGGAAAAATGACTGTAACAGGCAGAGCATTTACTGAAGAATTGATTCCATTCCCTGTAGGATCAGATAGTAGATAATCACATCATCTGTGCTAACAATAACTCATCGATTATTTACTGCACAGTGGGTCAGTGATAGACCAGTCAGCCTTTTAGAGGCACTGCCTGAACAAACTCTGTGAGAGAGATAGAGGCTAGAGGACAATATCAGCACTGATAAACCGGTTGCTTGTCAGTCTATCAGGTCATATGACATAGAGTCCAGCTGCAATGGACTGTGGCAGATCAGTGACATGACCTTGAATGAGGCAAATGTTGCCCATTATGTCCACCTGGATGGGCACCGTGAACTGAATGCTCGGCTGTTCTAGCAAAAAAGCTGACATGCTCTCTGTTCGGGCACAGGCATGATTTTGCCAGAAGGCAGTATCACACACAGAGGCAACTAGCTACACAAAATTAAGAGTTATTGAATTAACTTTAAAACCTTGCACACCAAGCCCAAGCAGTGAGGCCATGCATGAGATCCTAAATGAGACTCAGGTAGGATGAATCTCAATCCTCAATCCAGTAGCATGCTGGGAGGCTGCAAGGTCACTCCCATATCCCAGCCCCTTATAAGGGTTGGATTTAGCGAGAGTGGGACTTCTTCCCAGCCTCAGAACCCTAGAATCATAGAAGATGAGGGTTGGAAGGGACCTCAGGAGGTCATCCGGTCCAACCGCCTGTGCAAAGTAGGACCATCTCCAACTAGATCATCCCAGCCAAGGCTTTGTCTAGCCAGGTCTTAAAAACCTCCAAGGATGGAGAGTCCACCATCTCTCTAGGTAACCCATTCCAGTGCTTCACCACCCTCCTAGTGAGAAAGTTTTTCCTAATATCCAACCTGAACTTCCCTTACTGCAACTTGAGACCATTGCTCCTTGTTCTGTCATCTCCCATCACTGAGAACAGTCCAGCTCCATCCTCTTTGGAACCTGGCTTCAGGTAGTTAAAGGCTGCTGTCAAATCCCCTCTTCAAGTCTTCTCTTTTGCAGACTAAATAAGCCCAAGTCCCTCAGCCTTTCCTCAGAAGTCATGTGCCCCTCCCTTCTTCCCCTCCCCCCCTTTTCATTGTCCTTCACTGGACTCTCTCCAATTTGTCCACATCCTTTCTGTATTGGGGGGGCCCAAAATTGAACACAGTACTCCAGATATGGCCTCACCAGTGCTGAATAGAGGGGAATAATCACTTCCCTCAATCTGCTGGCAACACTCCTACTAATGCAGCCCAGTATGCCATTAGCCTTTTTGGCAACAAGGGTACTCTGTTGGCTCATATTCCACTTATTGTCCACTGTAACCCCTAGGTCCATTTCTGCAGAGCTGCTTCCCAGCCAGTCAGCCGCAGCCTGTACTGGTGTATGGGATTGTTCAGTCCTAAGTGCAAGACTTTGAACTTGCCCTTGTTGAACCTCATGAGATTTATTTTGGTCCAATCCTCCAATTTGTTTAGGTCACTCTGAATCCTAGCCCTAGCCTCCAGTGTATCTATTTCTCCCCCAAGTTTGGTGTCATCTGCAAACTTGCTGAGGGTGCACTCTATCTTCCAGGTCATTGATTAAGATATTGAACAAAACTGGTCCCAGGACTGACCCCTGGGGCACTTCATGTGATACGAGCTGCCAACTAGACATTGAGCCATTGATTACTACCTTCTGAGTCCAATGCTCCAGCCAGTTTTCTATCCACCTTATAGTCCATTCATCCAGCCCGTACTTCTTTAGCTTGCATGCGAGAATGTTGTGGGAGACCATATCAAAAGCCTTGCTAAAATCAAGGTACACCACATGCACTTGTTTCCCCGCATCCACAGAGCAAGTCATCTCATCAAAAAAGGCAATCAGGTTGGTCAGGCATGATTTTCCCTTGGTGAATCCATGCTGACTGTTCCTAATCACCTTCTCCTCCACGTGCTTAGAAATGGATTCCTTGATGGTCTGCTCCATGATTTTTCCAGGGACTGAGGTAAGGCTGACAGTCTGTAGTTCCCTGGATCCTCCTTTTTCCCTTTGTTAACTATGGGTACTATGTATGTCCTTTTCCAATCATCCAGGACCTGTCCTGATTGCCATGAGTTTTCAAAGGTGATAGCCAGAAGCTCTGCAATCACATCAGCCAACTCTCTCAGCACCCTTGGATGCATCCTGTCCAGCCCAAGGACTTGTATATGTCCAGCTTCTCTAAATAGTCCCTAACCTGTTCTTTCACCACTGTTGGCTGCTCACCACCTCCCCAAACTGTGCTGCCAGGTGCAGTAGTCTGGGAGCTGACCTTGCCTGTGAAAACTGAGGTGAAAAAGGCATCGAGCACTTCAGCCTTTTCTAAATCCTCTATCACAAGGTTACCTCCTTCATTCAGCAAGGGACCCACACTTCCCCTGATCCTCCTCTTCTTACTGACATACTTGTAGAAACCCTTCTTGTTACCCTTCACATCCCTTCCTAGCTGCAACTCCAATTGCGCTTCGGCCAAGTTTCCACATTCTTATAAGCTTCTTTTTGTGACATAGTATATTGAAGAGTTTCCTGCTAAGCCAAGCTGGTCTTCTGCCATACTTCCTAGTCTTTCTGTGCATCAGGATGGCTTGTTCCTGCGCTCTCAGTAAGGCTTCTTTAAAGTACAGCCAGCTCTCCTGGACTCTTCTCCCCCTCAGACTGGCTTCTCAGGGGATCCTCCCCATGAGGTCCCCGACATCTACTAGGAGGGCAATACAGCAGTGCACAGGCACTTTTTGGAGAGTGTAGGGGACAACTTGTTGGTCCACCCATTCTGGTGGTAGTAGTTCATGGTTTTATTCCTTCCTCAGTCTGCCTGACTTTATGGCATGTCCTTGTCCTCCTGATAAGCCTATTTCATCTGCCATCTCTTCTGCTTGGGACATGACAAATTCATGGAAAAGCAACTGGAAGTTTTGTTTCAAAGTGGGTTCCAGCTGGTTTTAATTTCCCCCTTTCTCTCTCTGTGATGCCAGGTAAGGCTGTGTGGAAGACAGATTCCTTTTCATGCACAATTTCAAGATTTTGAACCCTGCCTTCTTTCTAAATCAGAAATGAAAACTGAAAAGATCTAAATTCTCCACAAAAGATAATTCCATAAAGACTGTGTTTGTAGTCAAAGGAAACATTGTATAGCAACAACGTTGTTTTCTTTTATTGTGACTTCTTAAATGTTTCATTATATTTTGCAAAAGAAAAAATTGAAAGAGAAAGTTATTTTAAGATGAAAAACTGAAAGCTTTTGTTCTGCCAGTATCAGAATATCCCGAGATGGATCTCCCAAAACAAAACTTTTCCTGATCTAAACTGTAAACACTAACTAGTGGCAAGTGCGAGAAACAGTGCATCTCTGTTCTCACGATCTGTCCCCCTCTTCTGTTTAATCCAAGTTTGGAGAAACCAAACTGTTACATCCCTCGAAATCTTAGCTCTTCTCTGAAGGAGCCCTAGCTGTCTGCAGAATTGACAACTGGTCCCAAGTGGGGACATAGGGGTTTTCACCTGTCTTTCTTCATTTTCAGTTCCCTTGAATCTTGGCACTGTTACATTGTAGACAGACCTACCTGTTCAGGGAAATTTATTTATTTATCATAAAACTGGAGTTTCTTATAGATTCATAGAAGTAGGGTCAGAAGGGACCTTGTAGATCATCAAGTCCGACCCCCTGCCTGGGCAGGAGAGAAAAGTGGACTCAAATGACCCCAGCCAGGTAGACATAAAGCCTCCTCTTAAAGACCCCCAGGGTAGGAGCCAGCACTACTTCTCTTGGAAGTTGATTCTGTGCGGGCCGGGAGCGGTCCGAGGCCCTCAGGGGTGCGCGGCGGGCTGTGGCCAGCAGCCCTGGCACACGGGTCGGGGAATGCAGGCTGGCGGACTAGAATTAGGCACGGACGCGTAGCGGTTGATTAAAGATTATTTTACTTACACCGAAGATGGTCGCGGTGCAGGCAGGAAAACTTGCTTGAGTTGCAGTTACAGACAGGAAACAAAACAAAACTCAAACCTGCAGGGCACGAGAGTACGTCGCAAGGGGTTTTCGGCGACGGGAAGATGCAAAACACGAGAGTACGTTGCAATGGGTTTTTGGCGACGGGAAGATAAACCTGCAGGACTCGAACCCGGACAGAGCTCTGGATACACTCACACGAAGTTTGCTAGGCTCCGTGGAACTTGCGCGCAGGGAAGGGGTTCGTTGAGGGATCGTTCGGCAATGGGGGGAGGCCAGAGGTTGATCAGACCCCTATAGCCTTCTCAAGGTACACGCTGGGTCCGATAGGCTCCGCAGCACTTAGAGATCTTCACGAGACGTGAAGTCCTCCTCCTCCAGATGGTTGTGGAGTCCTCCAACTTGAGCGGAAACCGCTCAAGCCTCTTATATGGCTAGCAAGCCAATCGCTAGCTGCCATGTGGGAATAATTTAGAACTGGCCAATAGTGGGACACAAATTTGCATGCGGGTGGCGGGAACTTCTTTGCACCAGGGTTTTCTCTTTGCAACTGAGAAATGCACCCTGCAAAGAAAGCTCCTCGTGGAGGGAAATAATTTAGCAGTGCCGAAGCACACACACACAAAATCACACCCTTGGGTTGTGACAGACTCCAGATCCTAGCTTCCCTGACCGTGAAGTAGTGCCTTCAGATGTCTAGTCTAAACCTACTCTCTAACAATTTGTGGCCGTTATTCCTTGTTACCCTGGGGGGCGCTAGGGGGAACAGGGTCTTTTCCAAACCCTGCTGGTCCCCCCTGGTGAATTTATAGACAGCCACCAGGTCCCCCCTCAGCCTTCTCTTGTGGAGGCTGAACAGGTTCAGGTCCCATAGCCTCTCTTCGTAGGGTCTGCCCTGCTGTCCCTAGATCATGTGAGTGGCCCTCCTCTGGACCCTCTCCATGCTGTCCACATCCCTCCTGAAGTGCGGTGCCCAGAACGGGACACAGTACTCCAGCTGCGGCCTGACCAGTGTCGCATAGAGGGGGAGGATCACCTCCTTGGTCCTGCTTGAGATGCATCTGTGGTTGCACGACAAGGTACGGTTAGCCCTACTGACCGTATTCTCGTATTGTCAGCCCAGGTTCATCTTGGAGTTAATAATGACTCCAAGTTCTCTTTCTGCCACTGTGCTCTCAAGAAGGGAGTTTCCCAGCTTATAAGTGTGCTGCTGGTTCTTACTGCCCAAGTGCAGCACCCTGCACTTGTCACTATTGAAACCCATCCTATTTTTCGTTAGCCCACCCCTGTAACATGTCCAGGTCCTGCTGTAATCTGTCCTTCCCTACTAGCGTGCCCACCTCACCCCAAATTTTGGTATCATCAGCAAATTTAAACAGGCTGCTTTTTACCCCGTCATCCAAGTCACTAATAAAGAAATTGAACAGTGCGGGCCCAAGGACCGAGCCCTGGGGGACTCCGCTGCCCACTTCCCTCCTGGTCAAAAAAGACCCGTCCACCACTACCCTCTGAGTACGTCCCTTCAGCCAATTTGCAATCTATCTGACTGTGTAGGCATCGATGCCACAGTCACCTAGTTTTTTGATGAGAATGGGGTGGGAGACTGTGTCAAAGGCCTTGCTGAAGTCCAGAAAGACTACATCCACCGTGACACCTGCGTCCAGTGCATTTGTAACCTGATCGTAGAAGGCAATCAGGTTGGTCTGACAGGACCTGCCCCTAATGAAACCGTGCTGGTTGCCCTTGAGCATCATCTCTGCTGCTGTCCCAACACAGATGTGCTCCTTGATGATCTTCTCAAAGAGTTTCCCCAGGATTGAAGTAAGACTGATGGGCCTATAGTTGCTCGGGTCCTCCCTCCTCCCTTTTTTGAAGATGGGGACCACATTGGCTTTCTTCCAGTCATCTGGCACCTGGCCAGAGCACCACGAGTGCTCGTAAAGCTGTGCCAGGGGCCCTGCAATAAACCCTGCCACTTCCCTCAACACCCTGGGGTGGGGAGCATCTGGACCTGCTGATTTGAACATGTCCAGCCCCTCCAGAAGCTCTCTAACCCGGTCCTCCCTGACCTTAGGCCTGGCGGTGTTTCTCCTGAGTCCATCTGGAATCCTGGTCAGGGAGTCCCGGTCCCTGCACAAGAAAATGGAGGCAAAGAATTTGTTAAAGAGGTCTGCTTTCTCCTCTGCTGCAACCACCAGGTTGCCAAGCATATCCTGCAGGGGCCCCACATTACCTGGTGCCTTCTTCATTCTCCCTATATATTTAAAAAAGGACTTTTTATTATCTTTGATCCTTGATGCTAGCCCTAGCTCCATATCTGCCTTAGTTTTCCTAACAGCCCCTCTACAGACCCAAGCAGTGGAGGTGTACTCCTCTTTGTTGATAGCCCCTCCCTTCCACTGGGTGTACGTCTTCTTTTTGGCAATCAGGCATTCACGAATGCCCTTGGTGATTGACTTGGTCATATTGATGTCCTTGGTCATATTGTCTATTGCCTTTGTGACATATTACATGTCTCCCTTCAGGAAATATCTGTAAATTCCACAGAGTCTCCTGAACACCTATAGAAATTCCAAACACATTTCTTTATTGCAGTTGTTAAGGGTCAACATTTGTGTTACCCTGATCATATCAACAAAATTATTTAGTACATATAAGCATTTCTGGCACTGATGACTTGGCCATACAGTTTAGTTACCTTTGATAGCCTACACCCTAAAATCTCTTCTCAGGGAAAGCTATGGAAGTTTATAAACAGCCCATTTCTGCAATACCTTTGTGATTGATTTCCTTATCTTAATGATCTTGACATTAAGTGATGGCATCATTCAAGACATTGGCTGTGCTCCCACTTGGTAACATGTAATACCTGATCTGAAACCTTCTGCATTTCCTGGCCTGTTCTTTTCTTTTGTGCATCTCAGATTAAAACACCTGTATACAACAGGCTGCATTTCCCTCCACATTGGGAAACAAAACCAACAAGCAACAGCCACACAAAGTGGCTCCCAGCCAAGAGCTCTTCCAAACATCTACTCTGCAGCCTAGATGGGCTCAATACCCTGTGAAAACATGTTTTAATAAAGGGGGAAAGACAGAGAAGGCAAAATCACTTATGCCTTTGGTTCTGAAGATTGGTCCAGTTACATTGTCCAGGATTTCACGCAAGCTTTCAGCATTCGTGTTGTCTTAAGAAAACGGGTTGTTTTTCCAAGACCTTCTACGTATTTCACACATTGGTAGTATGAAACAATCTATTAACAGCCCATTCAAATGCAGCATGAACTCTTTTCAGATAAAGTAGCTATATTATAAAGTGCATATATAGTATAAAGTGCATATATAGTATAAAGTCATTCATGGTTTTCACTTTTCTTTCTGCTGTCATTGAGCCAAGCTCTAATTGACCTAACATTGACAAATGTCAAGAATAAGAATTTCTAAGGTAGTTGATGCTAAACATTTTACAGGTTATTCTTAATTATGCTACCTCACCAAATCTTTGCATTGACTCTTCATATGACATACAGAACAGATCTGGTTTTGTTTTTAACAACTCAGTAGTGTTGCCTACTTGGTTACCAACTGCTACTATCTGACTGCTGTGGTTGAAAACCGTAAACCTGGAGGGGGGGGTACATTTTCAAACCATAAGATGAAAGACAAGAAGAGGAAGTCCAGCAACTTGAAGATGCTATCATCAATCCACAGCTGCCTAGAAACAGGAAGCAAGCATAAAGATGGCATACAGAGCATGAGCCAGCTATGGAGGAAAGACAAAAACAAAAACTACAAGCTGGTAGAAATGCTATAGGCACAGATCACACAGTCTTGGTAAGCTACAGATGAGGTGCATGGACATATTACACAGTGTGGGTAGGCAGAGGTATTTAATACATAATACTAGTGGCCTATTTGGATCTGCAAGCTACAAGGCAGCCGTAGCTAGTGAAGGTGTGAATGGGTCCACTGATTTCAGCAGGCTGAGAGTCTGGTTCCACACAAAAGTCTTTTACCATCCCATGAACATTCGGGTTTTACCATAGGCAACACATGCCTCCCAAGGTTGTGGGGACACGGCAACTGCCCGCAGGCGGCACCAGCAGTGTCGACGGTGAGGGCAGGCCACGGTGAATCACCAACTGGTGGGGGAGGGCCCTCTGGGGCCAGACACCGAGCCCAGAAGTGCTGGTGGCACCACCTGCCCCCCTGCCTGTTAACTAAGCCAAGAGTGCTCACTCTCAGGGGGTCAGGGGGCACCAGCACTCTCAGGGGGTGCACATGCACCCCCATGCACCCCCTACGCATCACCTGTGTGTTTTACAATGCATGTTCAGGTGTTTAGAGGTTTATGAAGAGCATAACAATAGCTGGCTAGCAAAGAAAACACTTCTTCCTTTTAGATTTAATTGAAGTTAGTGGGATATTTGTAATGGAGCAGGTAAGGGCCCCCTCATTACAATCTAGAAGAAACACTGAGCCTGCCATTTAGTAGATTAGGCCACCCTGAGTGGTGTGCTCTTGACAAGGCATCCGTTGGAGATAGAGGCAAGCATTCAGTTCTCATTTTAAAGAACCGTATCTCTAGGTGTGCTGTGGCTCCTCTGTACATCACAACTGGCATAGTTGTCTTGTAAACCCTGCTTCTTAGCAAAGAGAAGACTTCCAAAGTGCAGCAGTGACTCTACACACCTGCTACACCTTCCCTATTACCAGTTTAAGAGGGAAAATGGGGCTTGGATGGGATGTCATGATGATCTGTGGGTACATGCTGCGGGCGTCATCTCTTACTCATACTTTGTGGCCTTTGAGGCCAGTGTAAGTTTGAACAGGTCATAAGCTGCTCTAATACAGTGTGGGAAGAACAGGAGGTATGGATTAGCATCAAAGTCAGGACAATGTAAAGCAGAGCATTAACCCCTGATATGCACTCTGTAGTTTTGCTAGACCCATGGAGTCAGCACTGACCCACAGCTGATTAAACACTTCAAACTGAAATGTTAATTTATTTTCATTTTGCTTTATCTTTTTATTAATGTGAGGACTTAAATTGTACCTGTGGCATGTTGTTTGCACTTCGATGGATTAAGATACAAGCTCTTGTAAGAACGTGGGCGTTAATGACACCGTACCGATTTAGGGCAGAGTTCAGCCACAGCCTACACAGCGTCCCTGTAGAGAAATCAAAGCGGGTACTCTCAACCTGGGCATTAATGCTCAATATCTCTTCCACTGATGTAACGATGATAATCCCTTAATTGCTGGCACTGAGACAGAAAATTTGCCTGGCAAACATATTCACCTTCTCAACCAAGGCTCACAAGCCTGGAAAAAAGCTTGTGTAAATCAAGTGGAGAAATTAAGAAAGAGTGAAAAAATAAAAGCAGCAAGAAAAAATAGAAACAAAAGGAGGAGGAAGCTGAGTGGAAAGAAAATCTAAGTTTCCAGATTTTCAAGTTTTTCAAAAAGCTTTTTACTGCTCTTCTCTACTTTCTCTAGTGAGTCGGGGGCTCACAATCTGTTTCACACACATACTGTCTTCTTCAAAGCTCCAGCTATTACCAGTTAAAAACTTACATAAGAATCTAAAGTGCCATTTATTGAGTCAGACCATAGGTACATCTAGCCCCTTCACGTGTCTCACACAGTGGCAGACTGTGGATGCCAAGGGAAGGTGAACAGGGCATGTCCGCAGTTGTCCGCTCCATTCTTCTCTCCCATTGCAGCTTCCAAGGAAGCTGGATTCGGGAAGCTCTGATTCAGAGGTTGCACCCCCATCTACACATTCAATACCTACTGGTAGGCCTTTCCTCCATGAAACTTTCCTCCATGAATCCCGCTTCGAACTGGGTTAAATGCCAGCCTCTATGACATCTCATGGCAAAGAGCTCACACTCTTGTGAAAAAGACCTTCCTTTTGTTAGTTTTAACCCTACTGAATAATAGCTCTATGTCATGTTGCCTAGCTCTAAAATGTTGAGGGAGAGACTACCACAGTCCTATTTACTTTCTCTGCATCACTTAATATTTTATAAACCTCTCTCATGTCCCCCTTCAATTATTATTATTATTATTGTAACTATCGTGATCCAAAACTGAAATGGAAACAAAAGGAAGAGGCTTGTCCAGGAGCCCTCAGAGACAGGCTAAAAGAGCCCAAAAGATCTTATCCCCAGGGACTCGGTCTAACCACCAGAAAACACCGTCTCCCTGCCACAAGCTCACGCTTGACAAAGAACACAGCTCAGTCCAAACTAGCAGTAGGTTATAACAGGAAAACCAGGAAATCTAGATAAAAACTGAAAGGAAATGAAAAGCAACAGATGTAATGTGCTTCACTAAGAGGCAGAGAGTGACTTAACCATCTGTCCTGGGGAAGGGGCAATACACATTGTGCGGCTGTGTTGCTCCAGAAACAGAGCTGGGAGAAAACCAAGACACCGTCACAGCTCATTTCCTCTTCTCCCTTTGCTCCAGGGGTGGGAGTCCTCTCCTGCTGATCTACACAACCAGCAGGTTGTTTTCTTCTGCATCAGGAAGCTGTTCTGGAGGGCGTGTGGCTACAGGAGGGCTTACAGTGAAGGCTCCGCTCACTGACCAGCCTCTTGCAGGGAAGAGGATGCAGCCCCCCCAAAGAAGATGCTGTCTCCATGTTAGCTGTCCACTACGGGACAAGATGCCTGCACATAAGGAGGGCATGAAAGATGAGCATTGATTTTGTGTTATAAAGCAAACCTTATTACAAAGCAAATTCAGTCCTCCCACAGACAAAATTCCCATTAGAATTAGTGGGAGTGTGCCCAGTTAAAGAAAAGGAAGGGCCTCAGATTTGGCCTTAAGACATGAATCTTCCTGGAAAGATATAAAACTTGGTGATGCTCCACCGGCACGTTGTCTAGGGACACCCAGGCTGCTTTGCTAGGGTTTATGTTTTCTTTTTGATCTACAAAACACTTGGCCACAGTTTTAACTCTGAAAGGACTTACATCCATGTGCTCCTTATTAGAGATCCAAATGTGACTATGGGGAAAATACCATGCTCAACTGCATACCAAATAAATGCTGGAGCAGGGACTTAAGGCTCGGCTTGTTCAAGGTACTCTGTATACTGACAACAAATCACAGCCTTGGCAAACGTAGCAAAGCGTGAAGCCGTCAAACCACTGAAACTCATGGAAAAAGGTAATTTGCCTAAATAAAATATAAAGCATCAATTAAAATAGGCCTTTCATTAATATGCTTCCTTTGCTATGCTCAAGCTCATCCTTTTTTTCCACAACCTCTGACTCCTCTCATTGTGAGTTCTGTTTCTGTGCCATGGTTTATATCAGCTCATCTGAAAACTCACAGACAGTTCCTGTCTTTCTTCTCATAGCTGGGAGCATAGCACAGATCCTATACAGATACAAAATGGTGTTGGATTGATACTGGACGAATTAGGAGACCACTGCAACACCAGAAGGAAATGCATTAATGGTTCAAGATAAGTGATATGCTTTATATGAAGCAAAGGCAAGTGTATGCATTTCAAACAAATGTGGCGCCTTGTCAGATGCAGATCTCCCAATTTAAAATGTGCTGTATGAAGTACCAAGCTTGTCATGTGTAATCTGCATTGATTAACATAGGGATTATTTCATATACAAGGTGTTAATGTGCTGAAAGAAAGAGACGGAGCTCCTGGAAACCTCTTGTATTAATTACACCAGAAATAAAATCTGGTGTCCTTTGTGATGAGTGCTCTGGGAGCAGAGCTGTCTGCAGCATTTCACTACAAATTGCTTCATCTAGTGAATGTTAAAAAGAACCTCAAGCACTTTCTATAAGTGCCTCTTATCTCAACTCCCCCAAATGCAGATATTGGGCCAAATGTATCTGCTCTGCTGCCCTTCATGACACTCCCTCAGAGATAAATTTGGCTCATCAACTTTTGTCTCTCTTTACATTTGGAGTAAATGTTACTAGCTGTGAAGAAGACAGACAGCACCAGACAGGGCAGGCACGTGCTGTGCAGCCTTCCCCACAAATGTTCTGCTGATACAACACAATCCTGACCTGCAAAACCTCTGCTGGTCTTGTAGCCTGACTTTCTTAAAGAGAACGCCTAGTTAAGACAACATTATATCCATTTGTTTGCGATCTGAGCAGATGTCTCATAGGAATTAGGCTGAGACCAAACATTCTTCACAGATGAGCTAAGGTAAATCTGAACCCATCAGTCCAGGTAAAAAAAAGGGAAAGAATCAGTTATCTCTCTGTGGGTAAGGCTGAGGCTAGCTATCCATTAGGAGCCTGACTTTCAGTCTTTACCAAAGACTGACTTCTCCAAAGCCACACAAATCCATCAGAAAGGTTCAGGAAAACTTCTCTGGACTCTTTAAAACACACTCGGAATAGTCTAACATTCCTCTCATGGGTCAGGGAGAGTGTTAATATTCTTGTGGTTACCAGTGAATCCATGGTTCGTTTTAAAATATGTAAAGCACCAGGCACTTTACCCAGGCGCTGGAAAAATCCAAGGGACATACTCTGTTCCCTTTATTCCACCATTTTAGTGTGCTTATATGTGTGAGGGGGGCTTAGTTCCCCTAAATTGAAAATGGTGGGTTTTTAAGTGTGACCCACTGTTTCAACTTAGGGGCTTCCATCACTGTTATGGAGCAGTGAGGCCCATTGGCAGCTCACCGCCCCCCTGGGGCCACCCAGGCAGGGCACTAGCTGCACGGGTGCAGCTTGGAGACAGTACCCGCTGGATCCAACTCTTCCCTGAGTCTGCACAGGGAGCAGCGCCCAGGGGTGCTGCCGCCACAGAGGGAAGGGCTGGGGACCCCACAGGTCAGGGGTTGCTGGCAGCTCAGCCCCCCCGGCCACGAGAGAGGCAGCCAGGCTCCATGACAACAACAAAAAAGGATTGGGCCCCTTGCTGCCTTTTTGTTTTTTCTTGCGAGCTGCCACCATGTCATGCAGCCCCTGAGCTGCAGGAGGAGTGAGGGGCAGTCCTTCCCTCCGCAGTGGTGGCAACCCCCAGCGCCACCCAGGTGAGGTGCTAGCGGCGCAGGTGCTGTCCCAGCTCTCAGGCAGCACCTGGCCCAATCCAACAGTGCACAGGGTGCTGAAGCTTGGGCATTGGGAAGCTCGTGCTTGGAGGCTTCCAGCTCCCTGTGCACTGTCCCCATTGCCTTTCCACTGCCTGGGGCCGCCCAGGAATGGGCTGGCTTGCCCCTGGGGCAGTATGGGAAGGCAGCAGGAGGGGGGCCGGGTGTTCTGGCAGCTGGAAAAGGTGGCAGGGATGGCGCACAGGGTGCTGGAAGCTTGCCAAGCCTGAGCTTCCCTGAGCACACCTAGGTTTCCAGCACCCCATGCACCATCTCTGCCACCTTCTCTGGCTGCTAGTACACCCAGACACCCTCCTGCCTCCTTCATGCACTGCCCCGGTATGGCACAGGGAGGCAGCAGGAGCTCAGTGACGTGTACAGGTGACCGATTTTTTTTGTCCACAAAGGGACAATTTGCCTGGATCAAACTAAAATATATCAGCAGTGGTCTAAGTTGCCATGCTCAAAGAAATTTTGACAGAAAAAAAAATTGTGCATGTGTACATGGTGACACCACTATGTTAAGACAAATGTCAATTTCTTGTCATTTTTCGTCACATGTGCATGTCCACATCATCATGTGTACAAGTACCCTTACTGCTTGAGTAATATCAGAAACTTTGACACCCACTGGGTGTGTCTACATGAGACACTACTTATCTAATATCACTAATCTAGACACTAAACTAATGCGTAGTAAAGCATCGGCGTCTACACTTGCGCAGGATTTACTGTTAAGTAAATTAGGCTAATGCATTGTTTTTAGTACCAAGAAATACAGGTACCAGATTAACAGGGTGCTAGCTACTGCACATTAGTGCACGTGTAGTTGCTGACCGAGTCAGCCTAGGCATCCAGGGGCAGAGGGGGACGTTGTTGTCTGCTGCTCCAGCACTGCTCAGCTCCCAGGTCCCCCCAGGCATGGGTGGGGAGCGGGAGCCGGCTGGGGCATGAGCTCTGTGGGCAGCAGCAGGACTGTGAGGACAGAGAACTCCCCTGTCCCCTCAAGTTTGCCCCTGCCTACACAGCACACACCCCAGTCGGCTCCTGCTCCCCACCCATGCCTGAGGGAAGCCAGGAGCTGATCAGGGAGAGATGGGGTGGAGAAGCAGTGTGAGGACCAGGGGGAAAATATTGGGGGGAGTAGTGTTGAGGACTGGGGGAGAGATAGAAGGGGAAGCAGTGCTGCAAACCAGTGGGGAGACATGAGGGGGAAGCAAAGCAATGCCAGAGACAGGGATGCGGAGAGATGTGCGTGGGGGGCAACAGCACTGGAGACTGGGGGAGATGCAAGGGGGAAGCAGTGCCAGGACCAGGGAGAGATGTGGGGGTGGGGAAGCAGTGCTGGGGACCAGGGAGGAGATGAGAGTGGGAAGCAGCGCTGGGCCCAGGAGAAAAATGTGGGTAGGAAGCAGTACGGGGGGGGAAGCAAAGCAGTGCCAGAGGGGGAGATACAGTGGGAGAAAGCACCACTAGTGAGGACATGTAAAGGGGAATCAGTGCCAGGACCGGAGAGGAGATGTGGCAGGGTGCGGGGGAGCAGTGCCAGGGTCTAAGGGTGGAGACATGGGAGGGAAGTAATGCCAGGACCTAGAGGGAGGCTGGGGGGGGGAGGGGAGCAGTGCCGTGACTGGGAGGGAGATGTGGGGGGAAGTAGCACTGGGGACCAAGGGGGAGACGCTAGAGAGAAGCAGCACCGATGACCAGTCTGCTTTCTCTTCGTATCTTCCCCCTGGTCCCGGTGCTGCTTATCCCCACACTTGAGCATGGGGCATTGCCCCAAGCCAGTGCCACTGAGCCAGGTTGCGATCCTGAGCACTGAGCAGCTGGGAGCTGTCTCCTGGACAGTGGGTGGGAGCTGTCTTCCCACCCCCTGGAGCCCAGGCCTGGCCCCCATGCCCCCTGCCAGCCCAGGGCTGGCACCCAGGAGAGCCTGGAGCTCCCCCTGCCTGCTGCAGTGGGCAAAGCAGGGCACAGGGGCAGAAGCAGCCCTGGACTCAACTGTTCCCATTGAAAGCAAATTTGCTCCCAAGAGGGGTGCATGTGTAGACGTGTGCCTAGAAGTGCTTTAATGAACCTGAATTTTCTTTGCTGAAAATTCAGGTGCTTTAATTGCATGTGTATATGTGCCCACTGAGCCTTTATAATGAGATGATCCTGTGACAGGCAGACTTGAGGTTCATATAAATATTCCATGATTAACTGCTGCCAATAAGGGGCATTTGATCATGTAATGACAACATACCCAATGTAATTAATTCTGGGAATTAAACACTGCTTCATTTCCAAATGCAAGCAGACCTGGCTCAGGAAGTTATCCAAAGGAGCAGCAGGAATTTTAGGGACCCTTTCAAGTACAAGAGAGGGATTTACCTACAGGCGGTAGTGCTTGAATTACCAGTGATTAATTTCCTATATAAATAAAAGGTTAGCACACATTGTAATCTCTGTGTTTATTTGGAGTCTTAATGTAAAAAATAAAGGACTTAACTTGTTTACAGCCTAACTACCTTGCAGAGCTATAGACTGCTTTGTGGAGAGATGTTTATAATGAGATTCAGCAGCAAGGGAGCAATATAAAAACCAAAGAACTGGAACAGATCTCAGGAATAGAAGTTCAGTATTGTCCTAATAATTATGCTGGCAGCTGTATTTGCATGAAACCAGGCTTTTTCTGTGGTACTCAATTAAGGTTATTCAGCTGCCTTGATGTGTTTAGAAACAAAACCACTGGCATCCAAATAAGGCTAATAACAAAAATGCAATATGATGTTTCCCATTTCCAGCAAAGGGTAACAGAACAGATGTTCCTTATGTTGCCATGCTACACCAGCACAGGGGGGAGCTGAGAAAGTTTGCAATTCATAGTGACAGCCATTAAACTAATGTAGTACAGAATGTCTGCAATGGAGGCATGCAGATCTGAACAATCTGTTTCGGCACAGAGAAAACAGGATGATGAGTACTAACACTGACCTTTCAGGTCAAAAAACCTCCACCCCTTTTGCTTCTTCCCTAGAGCACACCTCACAATTAACTTTTTCAGTTTGACTATTGGTCAGCTCCCAGCATGTCCATTTTCCCAAACATACTAATGACCCAATGGTTTGTTGCATCCAATGCACTGTACACATTGCTGTAGTTCTATCCAGATGAGTTCCGATCTTGCAGTGATGGGAGCCACGTAGGTAGCCGCAGCAGAGAGACAGACCACAGAGCAACATGGGTGAAGATGACAGTCACTGATGCTCAAGTGGGCCACCTCAGGCTATTCAAGTAACTCCTTCTTTATTATGAACAATGCAGCCATTGTTCGGTTCCCAGGCACTGGATCGCAGCAGGAGCACAAGGGTTGGCAGTCATATTGGTTGTTTGGAGATCTCCAGAGTTGACACCAGGTGGCAGCATTTCCAGAATATTGCCACTCCTTTCATCTTCTTCCTTCCTCTGGTGTCTGGCTTCTGAGGGTCCCAGTCATGCCCTGGCCGGGCAACTTGCATAACACCCGCTGGCTTTGGTTCCCAGCAGCCACCTGTTCACTGCACCATCTCTAGGTTTGGGACTTTGTTTCCCACTTCTTTGGGGGTAAAAGGAGTTGACAGGCTAGCAGCTGGTGGCAGCCACAGAAAGCACCACTAAGGCACAAAGGCTCAGCAGCAAGACAGTCATGCCTAAGTCCTACTGTACCATTAAACAGCCCCACAACCAGGGACTCTGGGAAGGGGAAGAATCAGATTTACTTGATAAAGGTTTTTGCTATCACCTTTGTAGACATCCCAGCTGGGGGCATTTGCAATACATCACAAAGACTGAATGAAGCAAAACCCCAGAGTTTAACAGACACGATTAAAACCTTGTGTGAAGGTCACCTTCACCAAACCAGGCTCACAGAACTACCCCTAGAGCCTGTGTGAGAATCCTGCACTATGTGGGTCACAGAGTCATGTATCTCCCAGAGGGCTGTGGGTTGAATAAGGCCTCACCAGCGGTTTGGACGGCCAACTGAAATACTCTGCAGAAAAATGGAGCAGTGAAGCCTGACTCATTGGTTAATTATATCCAGTCAGTCGAAGAAAAGGAACTTTGGCTTCTCACCTAGCTGCACATTTCTTAGCTGCACCCGTGTTAGTGAGCACATTGCACCCACTCAGTAATGCAACCCTGAACAGAAGGATGGTCTGTTGTAATACATATCCATATACTGCAGTAAACAAAGCCTGTTGTTAGCCTCAGAAGTCTTGTTCTCCCCTTGCTATAAGCCACAATCTTTGGCTCATATCAGTCCATAGCAGGCCTTGGAAGCTACAGCACTGGTTGGGTTCCCGTTCTGTGCAATGGGCAGGATACAGTCAAGCCATACAGAAAGCTTCTGTACTTACTTACAGCTGCATGGCAGGCACACAGCAAGAAGAAGGGGCAGGCCAGGGTAGAGGCTGGAGATGTGGCCAGTGAAGTTCATGTCTTGGATGTATCAGACTTGCCCCCTGTACTAGGGCTGCATCCATGCTGTCCTGGCCCTGTTTGGTGACCATCAAGCATTCAGCTGGAACAAGGGCAGACTTTGCCTTCTGAGACTGATAGGGTGGGCTGAGCAACCCTAGGAACAAACACCTCCACCTGGCAGAGCTCATCTGAACAATACAAGCCCTCCAAACCATGCAGCTCTCCTGGTTAAGACCTGGAACCAAGAAGACAGTCTTATCCACAGAGTTTTGTAATGTGCCAGCACATTTGGGGGAGGGGGGAACTGGAACAGATTTCAAATATTTGCCCAGAAGCAATAGGTTAATAGTTCAAAAGTCCCCATTGGGACATACGGGGCTCTGGGAACAGGAAGAGTGTTGGAAAACACAGAGTATCAAGCAATGGGGAGAACTCAACAAAGGCAGTTGAGATCAGGGCCACCAGCAGAGAAGGCGACACACAGAAACCAAAGACTGCCAAAGTAAAGTGTCAAAGGGATCCAATATTGACATTTTTGTTATGTCTGTGCAATTCATCTGGAATGCTACATGTGCTGACTGGACTTTTCATGCCACCTTGAAAAGAGTCATACATCCCACACTTGAAGGCCCTGGTGTGGGTGAGCACTGGGCGCCTCCAGTGAACTGCTGAGTGCCCCGCAGTCCTTGCTGAAAGCTGACAATGCTTAGCACTTTACAGGATTGGACCTTTTGACAGAGCCCAAGTATTTTCACTGTCCCTCCTCCAAACAGCTTCAGTCCATGGCTCGCTGTGCCAAAGTAAATAAATAAATAGACTAACAAGCAGAAATGCCTTTACCGGACATTATTCTGGGCTGATTGGTTGTGAAACTTTACTCTAAACCCCAAAACCACAAAAACTGCCAGTTTTCCAAGCCCTGTGTTTTTCATAGCTCTCATAGCATTCTGAATAGTTTGCATTATTTCAAACAGAGAATAAATATACATTTAAACTGCTTGGGGTATTGACGCAGCAAAATGGTACTTAACTCTTTGCTCTGTGCCTTTTCTTGTTAAATGCAATATAAATGAATGCCATTTATCTATCACTATCAGCTTGGGGAAATCTATTAATGCTGATAGTACCCAAAATACCTGAAAAGGCACTAGCTTAAAATACATTTCACAGTTGTGCTTTAAATGAGAACAGTGGTACAAAAGGTGCTAATGGTTCTGTAACCCCTATGCATGGAGAAAGCAGAGCAGGGTAGCACCTGAGATTAAGTGGTTTAGGTTAATTTAGTACCATTTTGCCTGATTTGTGACACACAGCTATCTCTATTTGTGGAAAAATCCAACATAATGGCTTCTTTCACATACATAGTAGAGATTCTCAAAGGGCTTGACATACATTAGCTGAGCCCCACAAGCCAGGGCTGTCACGACCATTGTTTAAGAGATGGGGAAAATGTGTCATCATGACTCATGAAGAGATGTGACTTGCTTGAGGTTATAACATAAGCCAGTGGCAGAAGCAGGAATGACACTCAAGACAGTGGACTATGAACTCCCCACTCTATTATACAAGAAGCTTTTGCAAAGAATACGGACTTGATATTAAAAATGAGACAGCAAAGGTCTGCAGGTGCCACCAAAGGGCCAACAGACCTGCAGTTTAGGAAGCAACATTGAGCTGTTCTATTTGAAGACATAACCTGGAAGTGAGAAACCACATGCAGCCATTCAAATCCAGATGAGTCAAGTACTTGAACCAGACAGCTCTCTGTGCAGCTTAAGGTGGTGAATAGCACAGAGATAAGGGACATGATTAGCTGTTTGCATCCACTTAAGCTATTACTGTTACTCTGAGGACACACATTCATTCATAAATTACATAGCTGTGCATGAAAATCATCCTAAAACCCTTGTAGGCAGACTTCCTTTCCACACAAGTGCAATTAATAATTTGCTTCATTAACTAGCTACTATGTGAGACTCCTTGGAAAAATACAGGACCTCATGAAAACTTACACACTCCAAGAGAAGAGCTCAGCCCTAGTACACCTTACCTGTAGGTGTGTTATGTCTTCAAATAGAGCAGTTTAAATATATATTTATTCTCCGTGTGTGTGTATGTGTGTATAGGTGTGTCCTCAAAAGGGTACCCTCAATCTGAAAAAACATGTGTTAAAACCTCCCATAGCCTCTTTTACCATAATGAGATGATGAAAACTAAAGAAATTTAAAAGAAATGTAAAAATCCTTTCAGCTGCAATAGTCTGCGCTAACTTATTGCAGTTCTACGATTTCAGGCCATGAAAACTGCTCGGTTTCATTTTTGGTTTTGGGTCCCTCTCACATTCTAGTTCACCTACAGGAAAGCCTCCATTCAGCTAGAAATCCCTAGCAAGGACAGTCCCACTGAAATCAACAGGACTTAAGTCTGTGGTACTCTAGATAAGGATGGATTAACAGAAGCACTGGACATGGTAGAAAGAAGTGAAAATTAAAACAGGTGAGCTTTTATAGGTATGGTTATGCTATTAAAAAAAAAAAGAAACAATAAAAATGCCTCATCCCAAAAACTATCCTTGAGGCTAGGATGGGCCCGTTGCCTTCAAAAAAACATCCTTTATTTCTGAGGTTCTGCTGTGAGCGCCTCAGCTAGGCCCTGATCCTGCAATCTGTTCTGAGATCCAGCAGGTGATGTGAAGACTTCCTGACATCAGCAGGGCGTGGGGCTCTGGCCACACAGGAGTGGGCTCTAGGATATTCAGATCATTCAATGAGTCTGCAATAGCTCATAAAGCCAGTGCATCTTTCTGCAGAAGGGCCAAATGCCACCTAGAATGTCTCAGGGAGTTGAATATAGACCACACAACTGGGGCTGGGGTGGGGGTATTTATTCATTTATTCTTTGGAGTAGAAGGAAGGATACCATTTTTCTTTTTATGCCCGTGCAAAGTAGTCGCTCATTCAATAAGGGTTATCTTCATTTCTGGAATTTGTAATGGACAGTAATTGTGCCCACACTGCTGAGAGTGCTTTCAGCCAGGCTTTAGTGATTCTGTAACGCATTCCACACATTCACTCAAAGCCTTCTGTAATAGTGGAGAATTAGTTTTGTCCAGAATGAGCTGCTTTTATAAGACAGAAATAAAAATTAATGTACAGTATTTCAGAGACAAGTAGTATTTTCCCTACTGGAATGCCAGACTGTATTATATAGAGACTAATGAAAAAGCAAATGACATGGTAATTCATTTATAGCATTAAATATTCCCAATACAAAGGAAATCTTATAGAGGAGAATGAGAAAGTATAAAACACAGGAAGAAATCTTCCTTTGTGGTGGAAGCTGTTGGCTTGATTTCCAAGCTGCTGAGTCCCTCCATTTCCCTTTGATTTCATTGGGAATTTGCAGCAGCTCAGCATCTCTGGAAAATGGACCATGCCTGACAAAAGATTCGCATTGCAGAAGTACCATGATGCATTAAGTAAATTGACTGTTCTGGAAATATGCCTGATTACCAGATGAGTATTTTACTATTTGCCAAATAAGTACAGTATATACAGAGGCCTTGCCCCTACACATGCTCATTTCCTACTTCTAAGAGGTTAGTGAATTATTAGCATGCTGTGGGTATCTAAGTCAAATTTTCAGACAATATTTTCCACACTTTAGCACTATAGTAATGTGGACCAACAATTGAAGTCACCACAGAATGGTAGCCTGTTTAAGAGCTTTAATCTATGGCTCTTTCCTGCTACAACAAAGAGTCCAACCTAGGAAGAGCTCTAGTGGGAGTTTAACTTCTTTTAAGCAGCTGCCTCTCTGCTGAGTATGGGGAGCAGCCACCAAAACACTGTACATAAGTCTCTAAACAACGATTTAATGTTCATTTCTTGTCTCTGAAAACATACACGAACTTGATCAAATAGTATCTACAGGTATAATTATACCTGTCTTAGCAACCAAAGGAAAGCTGAATTTCATTCTGTATCATGGCTGGTCTTAGCAATGGCCAGAGGAGGCCAGCTGCATCTGATGTGGTCCCTTGCTAATCGTCATCAGTGGTGAGCCCTCATGGTCAAGGATGAGCAATCCCGTGGATCAAGTAAAGGGTTGTAAATAAGTTCATTGATGGCTAAGAAGGCTGATCCTAGAGCTGCAGACTCACTGGCAAATGCCAAAAGTGGTGGTTAAAGGGAGGGTTGGACCACGGATTTCTCAGTCCTTTCCTTTCTCTGGTTTCTGTTTCTTTTCCTTCCATTTCTGTTGTTTTCCTGCCTCCAGGGCAAGATGGTTTCCCACAAAGTAAGATGTACTTTCTCTCACAAGGCATTGCCAGATAGCCCTGTCCGAGGCTAATTTTTCTCAATTTGTGGTGTCAGTGAGACAATTCTTAATGTTCACTTTGAGGATGTCCTTGTACTGTTTCCTCTGGCCCCTGCATGTCCTTTGTCCTTGACTGAGTTGGGAGTATAGCAGTTGGTTTGCTAAGCGTTTATCAGGCACGCGCAAGTAGTGCCCTGTGCGCAGCTGATGTTGAATAATCAATGCTTCCCTGGTGGTGTTAGCATAAGTGAGAATACTGGCATTTGTGCAGCGATCCTCCCACTTTATGCCAAGGATCCTCCAGAGGTAGCACTGGTGATGGCATGTCAGGCTTTTTCAGGTGGTCTCTGTAGGTCACCCAAGCTTCACAGCCATAGAGAAGAGTTGGGATTACCACAGCCTTATATAGTAGGAGCTTTCTTTGAGTCCTGATGTTGTGATCATTTAACACATAATGATTCAGTCTACTGAAAGCAGAGCTGGCGCATCGCATCCTATACCCTTCATCTGTATTGGCCTTCTTTGAAAGATGGCTGCTCAGGTATGCAAAGTGTTCAACATTCTCCAGCTCCTGTCCAACAATAAGGATCTGAGCTGGAGGAATTGATTGGCCTTTGTTTTTACAATGTTAAGGGTCAGTCCCAGGCACTGGTATGCTTGAGAGAAGCAGTTAAGGGCCGTGTGTAGGTCCTCCTCCACATATGCAATGACAGCACAGTCATAGGCATGCTGAAGTTCCACAATTGAGGCTGAAGTAACTTTGGTTTTGGTACAGAGGCAGGAGAGATTGAAAATGTTCCTGTCCATCCTTTGCTAAATGCCAATGTTAAGGCTGATGCCATATGCTGGTATGCTCCTATTTGGGATCATTCATTTTACATTTTTAAGAGCTAAGAGCTCTCTAGGCTTATTATACATGACTTTAGTAAAAACAATCATGGAATTAATCTAAAGTAGTAATTCACTGGGCATATGATGCATTAGGCTTCAATAAGCTGATGGGTACCTAATGTGTGGCAGCACATTTAGGATATCTAACAAGGGAGAGCCTTGAAGGAGAGCTCTGCCTTGTGGATCAGGGAGGACCTTTTTTGTGGTTCATTATCAAAAAAGAGAGCTCTTTTGTGCAAAAATATTATTAAGCTCTGTGTGCTTGTCTATCTTTTGGCTTCCAAATTTTCCAACACTTCCCCTGCCATTCTTCTGCCACATTTCAATACAGAAAGGACCTTGGCATGGGTCTACTGCAGCTCAGTCAGTACTCTAGTGTGGGATGTTTCAACAGCAGCAATGGCATATTGCAATGGCAAAAATCTGAAGTTTGTAGCTAAAAATTATACTACAGGGCTGGTGTCCCTTTCTCCTTTATACTTTCTATAGACTTTAGAGGCTCCAAACTCTGTTTCATAAAGTTCCTACACACCTTTCTTGCATGAATCCTTCTTAGAAGCAAATGGGAGTTCATAATGAGTGGCACATTATCACTTCTTGCTTATTGACTCTTTATATAAAGACCATTATACAATAAGGAGGGCTAGACACCCAGTCTCCCTGATTTTTAGTAGGTGGTCAAGGGATTCCCAAGTGGCTTTTGTGCCTCTGAAAGTCTCCTTGAAGATATTTTACATGAGATACTTCTCCTAGCTGCTTTCAAAGCAGGCATCTTACAGGTGGATGAGGAAAAGTGAGATGAGCTAAGTAGTGAAGTACTATACACAAGTCACAGAAGACCCTGAAGATGACAGCATTGGTCTCAAGATTAAGTAATTAATAAAAATCAAAAAAAGGGAATGTAAATATAAGAAAAAAGCTGACCAAAGATAAGCAAGCCACAATAGAATCATCTTTAATATCTACCCTATGCATAAGCAGAGAGCGTGTCCAATAGTAACAGATTCGGCATGAACAAAGCAGCATGCAAATCATATGGGATTCAACTCAGTCCCTATACCACAATATTTATTTACCCAGTCAAATATATTACTAACCCTTGTCCTGCTCTTGCTTCTCTTGCTGCTACTAATCAGGAATCCTGGAAAAGATCAACATTAGGGTATGCCCTGGTTTTTATCTTGTAGCTAGGAAACCTAATTTGGCCCATATATTACTCAGTGCCATACCTCAGGGTCACTCCTTCCATGTAGGAGAGCTTGTACCTGATTATGCCTTATCTGAATTAAACTTGACATCTCTTCAAGAATCCACTGAATAGGTACACAGAAATCCTCATTTGCAATGCACGCTGTAGTCTATAATCACAGTAATTCTGTAAGGCAATACACTACAGCTGCCAAAGACCAATTGCAAAACTGGAAATATTACTATTTTTCTTTCAAATGACGCCCAAGGAAAAATGAGTTTCTTTGCCAGACACCTTCAAATCTGCATGGATTAGCTTCCCAGACTGGGGTAACCAGATGCTGTAAACATTTCTGAGCTGGCATTAAAGGTGTGGTCTCTGGTTTTTCAGTGTTGTGAATTTAAAATCCTAGTCAATGCCTGCAGAGTTTTTGAGGCCACTTGTCACTGGCCACTGTTTAGCTGCAATGGAAAATCTGCCAAATGCCCCTAAAGCATTAATCCTTGTCTTCATTTAGGTCTTTGTAGCCCTGGTGAGTGCAGTTTACTGGAATAGTAAAGTGTCACAGAGCAAACACCTCCAAGCTCATGACCACCCCTCTCCCCACTTTCTCTCTTCCACCATGCAGTTGATATGAATGGACCTTGCTGTAAGGCTAGGCATTGACACTGGTAACATAATGATATGTGGAGCAGAAAGCCCATAAATGGGAAAGGAAGAGTTCATATTAACTTTACAAATGCTTCTAACTGGTCTTTTAGGTGCATTTCCCTCAAAAACCATCAGAGGAACTGAGGGCACAACTGCAGCACACAAGCCAACCTATTAAATGCCTCCTTCCCTACCCCATCAAACAAATGAAACATCAGAGAAATTCAAGGGTCTCTTCTCATTTGTGGATATGAATTATTTACACATAGAAATGCCTTTAGCATGACCTGGAGTTTCCTGAAAAAGGCTCTTGTGTTTTGATGACAAAACAGACTTCTTAATTAGGATAAGAAGAAAGAAGGAAAATGAACTGAAGAATAGAAAACAGACAAAAGATCAGGAATGAATATGGTATGAATACCAAAGGCAGTAGGGTCACAAGCTTACAGGCAGGAGGTAAGGCAAAGCATGTGCATTGATGGGGAGCAGAGCTGGGTGTCAGTTTGATCCTTCTGTAAACCATCATTGCACTAAGGCCCGCCGCACCAAGGCCCCACCCCCGCCAGAACTGAGCAACAGGGACGCACCTCTCGCTGCCCCAGCAGAGCCTGCTGAGTTGCCGGCCCCCACAGGCAACATGGGCCTGACTGCAACTCCCGCCCCTGCTCTCCCCAAGACAAAACGTAAGGTGTTTGTTGTGGGAGACTCCCTCCTGAGGGGGACGGAGGGGCCAATCTGCCACCCTGACCCCTTAGCCCAGCAAGTCTGCTGCTTCCCAGGGGCCCGCATCCAGGACATTGCAGAGAGGATCCCCAAGCTCCTCAAACCCACAGACCACTATCCCATGCTCCTTATTCATGTGGGCACCAATGACACGGCTCGGAGCACTCCCAGCCAGGTCATGAGGCACTACAGGGATTTGGGAGCGGGGCTTAAGGGTCTGGGGGCACAGGTGGTGTTCTCGTCGATCCTCCCAGTCTCAGGCTATGGGCGGAGAAGGGACAGGAGGATCTATGTGGTCAACCAAAGACTGCGGCGCTGGTGTCGTCAGGAAGGCTTTGGCTTTCATGACCACAGCCCGCTCTTTGGCGAGAGAGGCAGCGAGCTGCTGGGAAGAGATGGTCTCCACCTCTCTCCCCTGGGGAGGAGGCTCTTCTCAGCCAGACTGGCTGACCTGCTCCACCGGGCTTTAAACTAAGCCCGATGGGGGACGGGGGGACTACCGCCACTGCTGGCCCGCTGAACAATCCTTGCAAAGCCAGCGGATCATGGCACTCAAGGGAGCCCACCCCAGCCCCAGCCCTGGTAAAATCTGTGGGCAAGGAAGAAGCCCCCCAGGGGCCACTTGCCTGCCTGTACACAAATGCCAGGAGCTTGGGGAATAAGCAGGAGGAGCTCATCCTCCTGCTCAGTGCAAACAATTACGATGTCATAGAGATCACGGAGACCTGGTGGGACTCCACCCATGACTGGACCACGGGGATAGATGGCTATACCCTGTACAGGAGGGATCGTGTAGAGAAAAGGGGCGGGGGTGTAGCTCTCTATGTTAAGGAAAGCTACACGTCCCTGCAAGCCGATATTGGCGACCAGGGTGGACAGCTGGAGACCCTCTGGGTTAAAATCCGTGGGGAACACGGCACAGGGGACACAATGGTGGGAGTCTATTACAGACCTCCCACCCAAAGTCCTGAGCTAGACCAGGAGTTTGCCCAGGAACTGGCTGAGGCAGCTTGCTCCAGGACCATGGTTGTCATGGGTGACTTCAATTACCCAGACATCTCGTGGGAGGATCGCTCAGCAAAATCTGAGCGGTCGCAGAGCTTCCTCTCGTGCGTGGATGACCTCTACCTGACTCAAGAAGTCTATGGGCCAACGAGAGGCAAAGCGCTGCTCGACCTGGTGCTGGCTACTGGGGAGGACCTAGTCGGCGACCTAGTGATCGATGGGAAGCTGGGTGACAGCGACCACGAGCTGATCACCTTCACCATCCGCCGAAAAGCTGGCAAGTCAGTCAGCAACACGCAAGTCCTTGACTTCAGGAAAGCCGACTTTAACAAGCTCAGGAGGCTTGTCAGTGAGGCCCTAAGGGACTGTGACCACAGGGAGAGGGGAGTTCAAGAAGAGTGGTTGCTCCTCAAGGGAGCGATCCTCAATGCACAAACTAAGTCTATTCCATCTCGGAGGAAAGGCAGCAAGAGGGCACAGCAGCCCCCCTGGCTCTCTAGGGACCTAGCAGACCTCCTGAGGCTAAAAAGAAAGGCCTACAAAGGATGGAGGATGGGAGTCACCTCCAAGGAGGATTATTCTGCATTGGTCCAGTCCTGTAGGGAGCAGACCAGGAAAGCCAAGGCTGCAACTGAACTCCAGCTAGCTTTGAGCATCAAGGACAATAAAAAGTCCTTTTTCAGATATGTGGGGAGCCAGAGGAAAAGCAGGGGCAACGCTGGACCCCTGCTGAACCAGATGGGGCAACTGACAACTGACGCCCAGGAAAAAGCCAACCTATTAAATAGGTACTTTGCATTGGTCTTTCATCAGTCCCATGGGACGCCCGTGCCCGCTACAGGGCCGGGAAGTCCGGGTGAGGGTGATCCCCTGCCCTCCATTAATGCTGACTTCGTGAAGGAACATCTTGAGAAGCTGGATACCTTCAAGTCAGCCGGCCCTGACAATCTTCACCCCAGGGTACTCAAGGAGCTGGCGAGCATCATAGCCCAGCCTCTAGCACAGATCTTTGAAAACTCTTGGCGCTCTGGTGTAGTGCCCGAAGACTGGAAGAAGGCCAACGTGGTGCCTATCTTCAAGAAAGGGAGGAAAGTGGATCCGGCTAACTATAGGCCCATCAGCCTGACTTCTATCCCGGGGAAGATCTTAGAAAAGTTTATTAAGGAGGCCATCCTTAATGGACTGGCCGACGCCAACATCTTAAGGGATAGCCAGCACGGGTTTGTTGCGGGTAGGTCTTGCTTGACCAATCTCATTTCCTTCTACGACCAGGTGACCTATCACCTGGACAAGGGAGATGAGATTGATGTCATATATCTTGACTTCAAAAAAGCCTTCGATCTGGTGTCCCATGATCGTCTCTTGGAGAAACGGGCCAATTGTCGCCTTGGGTCCCCCACGATCCACTGGCTGGAAAATTGGCTCCGGGGTCGGACCCAGAGGGTAGTAATTGATGGAAGTCACTCATCGTGGTGTCCTGTGACCAGTGGGGTCCCCCAGGGCTCTGTCCTTGGACCCATACTGTTCAACATCTGCATTAACGATGTGGACACTGGAGTCAGAAGCGGACTGGCCAAGTTCACCGATGACACCAAACTTTGGGGCAAAGCATCCACGCCAGAAGACAGGCGGGTGATCCAGGCTGACCTGGACAGGCTCAGCAAGTGGGCGGATGAAAATCTGATGGTGTTCAATGCCGATAAATGCAAGGTTCTCCACCTTGGGAAAAAAAACCTGCAGCATCCTTATAGGCTCGGCAGTGCTATGTTGGTTAGCACTATGGAAGGAAGAGACTTGGGGGTCATCATTGACCACAAGATGAACATGAGCCTGCAATGCGATGCAGCGGCTAGTAAAGCGACCAAAACGCTGGCTTGCATCCATAGATGCTTCTCAAGCAAATCCCAGGACGTCATTCTCCCCCTGTACTCGGCCTTAGTGAGGCCGCAGCTGGAGTACTGCGTCCAGTTTTGGGCTCCACAATTCAAAAAGGATGTGGAGAAGCTTGAGAGAGTGCAGAGAAGAGCCACGTGCATGATCAGAGGTCAGGGAAGCAGACCCTACGATGACAGGCTGAGAGCCCTGGGGCTCTTTAGCCTGGAAAAGCGCAGGCTCAGGAGTGATCTGATGGCCACCTACAAGTTTATCAGGGGTGACCACCAGCATCTGGGGGAACGTTTGTTCACCAGAGCGCCCCAAGGGATGACGAGGACAAATGGTCACAAACTACTACAAGATCGTTTCAGGCTGGACATAAGGAAGAATTTCTTTACTGTCCGAGCCCCCAAGGTCTGGAACAGCCTGCCACCGGAGGTTGTTCAAGCGCCTTCATTGAACACCTTCAAGATGAAACTGGATGCTTATCTTGCTGGGATCCTATGACCCCAGCTGACGTCCTGCCCTTTGGGCGGGGGGCTGGACTCAATGATCTTCCGAGGTCCCTTCCAGCCCTAATGTCTATGAAATCTATGAAATCTATGAAAACAAACACTAAGCCAGTCAGGAGGATATTGCATTTTGTCTCCCCAAGCTCAGAGAACCCTGCAGGGCCTCTTCTGAAACCTTTTGTCCATTCAGGTAAGATTCTAGTTTCATCGAAGTCAATAGGATTCACTATGAGATTCACATTCACTATGAGATTTATTAGGGCCAGGATTTCACTGGAAGGTTGTAGCCACTAGTGTAGTTATGTATTAGCATCATCACCATCTAAAGCATTTACTGTTGCCAATGTCAAAGACAGGATACTGGACTGGGTGGACCATCAGTCTGACCTAATACGGCACTTATGTTCTGATCATCATAATCTAAAGGTTGTACCGGGTTTGGGGGAGCCATTAGTTGGGGCACTGAACAAACACAAATGAAGAGACAGACTCTGCTCCCCAATAATTCTAATATAATAAAAGCCTGAGTCTGTCTGTCTGTTTGTAATGCTTTATTCACACTCCAATTGGTTGTCTCAGCAGCCAACCACAATGCTGACTGAAACAACCAATCAGAGTGCTGTACGCAGACAGACACACACGGCAGAGCACCGCCATGACAGTGGGGATGGAGGGGATGGAGTGGGAGGGGGGTCTGGTGTTGCTTTCCCCCCCTCCAGCCATGCTCCTTGGAGGTGGAGATGGTGCTGGGTGCTGGCTGTGCAGTGCTGGCCTCACCCCCCTATCCCGCACTCTGCCCCATGGGGCCAGATGCGGGGGGTGGGGATGCTGCTCCTTGGCGGCGGCAGCACGTGGTGCTAGCAGCACGTCGCTGGCCTCACCCCACCCTGTTCTAGCCTTGCTGCTGCTGCCGCTGAGCACCAACAAAAGCCAGCAGGGAGGTGGAGGCATCAGGGAGGACGGGTTTAGAGAAGCAGGAAGGGGAGGGAAGTGGGAAGGGGAGGAGGGGCACAGTGGCAATGCCCTGCTGCCACCGCCGAGCCCTGAGAACATCCAGGAGGGAGGGAGGGACAGGAGCCGGCGGGGTGTGAGGGGCGGCATGGGGTGGTGGGTGGCAGCGCTCCATCCCCGCTCGCCCCTTCATCATTCTTGATGGGCAATTGACTAGTTAAATGCATAAAATTTAGCATTCATGCAAGGACTTTGCATGACTTCTTCCTCCTTAAACTAATTTATTGGTTCCTAAGTAAAAAAAGAGAGAACATGTTTGAAAATATTACTTCAAGACATTTGTATTAGAAGTCTTACTTTTAAGTGAGTAGAAGCCAAGGCCGTGTGCAACTGCAAGTCAGATTTTCTCATGTAGTCACATCCCAATAACTTTATTCATATCCACCTTGAACTGTGGAGGAAAATGCTACCCAAAGAAATTTAGTATCTGAGTGTCTGACCCATATTTATCATTTGGCCATACAAATGGCAGCTTTTATGCCAGGGGTGTAGGTTGTTAACTTCATGCCAGGGTTTTAACTTCATGCTTCAGTCATTTTTTGCCAGAGCTCTGTATATAAAAGGGTAGTCAGAATTTCCCACAATGGGAAATGTGTTGATATTTTTCAATCTCCCATAACTCAAAATTAGCTGAAGAAATCTTATTCAAACACTTCTCTCTCTCTCTCTCTCTCACACACACACACACACACACACACACACACACACACACACGTGCACATATGTAAGCATACTCACGCACATTCCAAATGTGGAAGATTTCAGATAGCTAAGCAGACCATAGCCAAACCGAAATTCAGGACAAATGGTCTAGCAGTCTTGCAAGAAGTCTGAAATGAGCACACTTCACCTGTACCTCCAGTAACACAACACTCCATAAAATTGGGGGAAAAAAGAAATTGTGATTCAGAGGTAAAAATATCACCGAGTGACCAATGATACTTCCTTCAGGACCTACATTACACAGGTGTTCTGTCCAAGTACTTCTTAGTCCATTGAGCTTAGCTGGCAAGACCAGGAGGCCAGCATATTGTAAGTCAAAAGTCCTCTGTCTCTAGTCCTATTTTTGAGAGAGACCATAGGTAGGCAGATGCTGTCTTCAGTTTTTAAACAGTATGTGTTTTTCACTACCTCCATGTTAGTAATATAATAATTATAAAAGAGAAAAATGTATTGCTAATTGCACAGCTATTTTGTGGTATAGTCCTAGTGGAAAAGCCTTCATGACTATGATGCTGTCAGTAAAGAATGACTACAAAACCACTTGGATCAACTCATCTTCAAAACTGTGTGTTGCTGAAATTACTCCAACTCTGAACTCTCTTTGGGAGCAGCACATATCACATTCCTTCCTGTCTTTAATATTTGTGGGGAGAGGACAGGTTGCCAAAAAGGGCAAATTCTGGGATTTGCTATATTATTCATTGCTGGCTCCTGTAACTTCTTATAGATGTCTTTATCAAAATCTGAGTCTACGAGCAGCTGTGCACCATGCATTGGAAGGAAACAGCAGATGTGAACATGGGTGCTCTGTCATGTTTCCAAGTCCATGCGAGACATGTGGTGGGATGGTGTTCAATAGAGGTTTTGGCACAAAAATAGGAGATGAACCCCAAGATTCTGATTGCCATATTTAGGTGATTCTTCAAACAACCCCCAGTGCTCCATTGCTGTCATAGGCTGTGCAACACTTCTGAAAAATCATAATCATGCTACTTATTTGACAATCTGGATATCACCCTCAGGCTGCTGGTCCTGGGCCTGCTCCATGGTATTCCAGATGGCACTAATGCAGCTATGTTTTTTTCAGCACATGGAAAGCAGGGGGGGAGTGGGAGGGAGGTGCCTCATGGCAGCACCCCTGGGTGCAGCACAGATACAGTACAGACATGTAGAGACACGGGATAAAGTCCTGGCTCTGCTGCAGTGAAAAGCAAAACTCCCACTGGTGTCATAGCAGCCTGGATCTTTATGAAGATACTACTCCCCTGGCTCAGGCTCGTTCCCCACCCCACGTTGGGCCCAGGTCCACTTTTCCCCTGGCCCCACTGTCACTGCCGATGCCACGGTGCATGCAGTCCTCCCCCCCCCCCACATTGTCGGGCGCGCTCAGGAATGGGAGGAGCGGGCTTGGGTCTGACGCAGGGGACGGGAATAGGGGAGGAGCGAGCCCAGGCCCAAGGGGGGAGGAGGCCTGCTCCTTTCCTCTCCCAACCACCGCTGCCACTGTGTTGGGCTGGTCCAGCCGGGCCTGCTGTTCCCTCCCCCACCACGGCAGGACAGCTTTTCCCCTGTTTGGGCACACTCCACCCCCGCCACCCCCTCGTGTTGGGCCTGGGCCCACTCCCCCCCCCCCACATTAGCTACAGGGAGCAGGGGTGACCTTGTTCCCCCGCATCCCCACCCCTTCTCCGTCCCCTGTGTCGGGCTGCCTTCTATCAGAATGCTTCTTTGTGCTCTGATTGGCTGTTTGTCAGCCAATCAAAGTGCGAATAAAGCATTACAGACAGACAGATAGACAGACAGTCTGTCTTAGGCTTTTATAATATTAGAGTCATTTGGGATGGCTATTATTCCTCAGCAGCAAACCGCAGGTGACTTATACAGGTCATCTCAAGGAAGTGCTAATAAACACATTAGGCTACACCATCACATGTACCATCTGCTTTATAGAATAACAACTGGTTCTTTGGTAAGGTTTATTTTACGTGGTTCTAGACATATTTATTGGTACTTTTACTACCTTTATTTTCAAACATTCTGTACATTCTCTTATAATTGGGGCTGCTTATGAGGTTCATTCTTGAATAAATTTCCCACTGAAGTTAATGTCAGTTTTGTCTGTGTCAGGATTGCAGAATCAATCCATGGATGCAAGAGGTATGTAATGTATGTTAGGAAACTGCAGGACTGTGGAAATTATTGTAATTTGATGGTTGGTTCTAAAGCATGTGAGACTTGAGACAGAGCTGGCAAAAGATCACAGTTCCTCATTACTATTATATCTCATTAAACACCTTAGCAAGGAGCATCCTTGCAGAAATCAAAAGTATCTGAGATACTTTCTGACAACATCCTAGTCATCTACCCAGATATGGGGGCAGTGGGGTTGGGATGCAACTAAACCAATTTTTCATCTAACAATTTGTGCCATCCAAACAACCTGAAGCTGAAGTGACTTCCTATTACTTCTAGACAGAGCTTCCCAGCTGATGTCATATGCCTGCTGAGAGCTGTGTCTCTTATCTGTTCTACATTGACTTCCTAAAAAACTTAGAAGAAAAGCTGATTCATTTAACATTTGGCTTTTGGTAACAATCCCTGTTTACTGCTTTTCTCTACTTTTCATTGATTCAAAAAGCCTGCTTCATCACACAAGGAGCTGCACAGTGGAAGATAAATACCGTATAAGATAACAGGGGTATTGCTGCATAGCAGTTTATCTTCTCTTCCACATCACTATTATCTTTTCCTTCAGAGGTTTGTGAATTACCTGTATTAATCCACCCTGATGAGTGTTAGAAAAGTAGTATTTAGGAAACAACACTGAGTTAGATTGTCAGGTGCTCCCATGCTCTGCTTCCTCCATTTGGGAGGAAGGCAAAGGAACAAAGTTTCTCAAATCTCCTCTTTGCCCTTTGTTAAGCTGGAAATTACTGAGCACCATTTGACCCCCAGCACTATTTACAGTATGCACAGGACTGCATCAAAATACACTCTGGTGTAATGGTGCTCAGGAGGCTGGTCCACAGCTGAGGACTCTTATAGTGCAGTGGCTCTCGGTTTCAGGGGCTGGGGGAAGACAATAGCAGAGGTGTAAATATTGGCTTTTTGCTACTTGGGGATTCTTTCATTCCAGTAAACCCGCATCTGAGGGCTTGAGCAATACTGTGCACCCTGAATGCAAGAAGGTTTTTGCCAGCAGGACAGTTCTACACACACGTCCCATCTATGTTATGTGACGCTTTGGAACACTGGATCCCAAGCTGGCTAATTAGGGCTGTGCAAAATTTCAACGGTGTTTCATTTCGAAGGTGTTTCGATGCATTTCGAGCTCAAAACAGCAAAATCGAAATGAAACAAAAGGCTTTGAAACAGCTGTGAAACGAAATGAGGGCACTCGAAACATTTCAAAAGTGTCAAAACGTTTTGAGTTTTGAAGCCGGGCTTATGTTGATAATTTATAAGCTAAGGAGAGGGAGCAAGAACTGCTCTGATATTGACATCTCGCTCCCTTTTCGATTCCCCAGTTCTCTGTTCATTTCTCCTGCTCTTCCTCAATCTGCATGCAGGGTTTCAGCAGGCTGATTCTGAAACTGCAGCAGCAGCTTTCTGAAACACAGCATGCAGATCCAGGGGCCCGTGTCCCCTGGGAAGAGCTGGGGAAATGATCAGAGAGCTGAGGAATTGAACCAGGAGCTGGGGAATCGGACTGGGAGCTGGGGGAATATTCAGGTCCCTGAACGCTCCCCCAATACCGGGTTGGATTCCCCAGCTCCCGGATCTTTCCTGCAGGTTTTCCTGAGGGGCACAGGCTCCCAGATGATGTGAGATGACAGCAGGATGCCACTGCCGGCTGCAACCAGTATTGGGTGCAACCTGTGCGGAGCACCATGAAGACTGGTGCTGCTGCTGGCCCCAGCCCCGCAGCCCTCCCAGGGGGCACAGGCCCCAGATCTGCATGTGGGATGATAGGCTGCCACTGCCAGCAAGTGATACGAGTTTTGCTTTGAACAGTTTAAGGTGAAGTTTCCCAGAAAACCCCTGCACCTATTTCCTTGAAACTTGTCAGACTTCATGCCCTCAGAAGGGGGATACCATTTCTGCAATTTTCATCTCAATCAGGAAAGAAATGACAAAGTTACAGGCATTTTCATGATTTCTCATGATAGCCCATGGGTGCAACATCAAAACACGTAGAAAAAGCGTCAAAACAGCGAAACAGTTTCAACAAAAGAAAATGGAAGAGTGCCTCAAAACAGTGAAACAAAACACTGTCCTTTCAAAACGGTGAAACAGAAGTCAAAATGAAACAGTGCCGTTTCACACAGCCCTACCTATATCAATAATATAAAAGGAGTTCTACCTACATAGGCCAGCATCAAACAGTACCTTGCTGTATCAACAGAGATAAATCAGCCGTCATGAAACCTGATTTTTTCAGGAGATACATGAAAAATAGGTTTAATTAATATGTTGGGGTTGCACTCCCTTTGGTTGAAACTGCACAAGGACTCTCAGTCTAAGAGGTGAGAGCCAAAATGAACCTTGCCTCCAAAACGAGTACTTTTTAAATCAATTTCTGGGCCTTCCTAATGCCAATTTTGTGTTTACCATTTTTCTCCAGAAATATTGCTAGCAATGAGACAGCTCTCAAAATGTTCTTGGATTTATAGCAACTGGCTGCAAGCTGAAAATATAATTGGTTTTTGGAACAATCATAATCTTATTAGTTGCCAATCTTCCTCACCATGATAAATTTAAAGGAAATCAATCTGCTGACACTTCTGTGATAGTTTGGGCCATTTCAGTCTGGGTTAATCTAGCTGTTGTATGAGAATATATCAATTTCCTGCATTAAGGGGTGTGAAACTGTGACGTCTTCAATCAAGAGTTACCAGTAATTAGTTGCTAGCAGTGACCACTGCTAGCATAAGCTCTGAGTCTGTCCACTTCATATTACAGTAAAACCTGGAGGCAACATTTTCAAGCAGTTTAAGCAAAGTTGTCCTGGAAGTATCTGAATGGCTAACAAACCTTCAGATGTCATAGATTTTAGTACTGCCGTATAGATTGTATTACGGGTGTGCAAAGCAGGCCCTATTCAATTTGGATTTGGATTCAGCCCGAATCAGGGACAGTGGTTCGATTCGTTGATTTGGATCACTGTCCCTGATTCGATTCGGCCGAATCCGAATCTGAAGATTTGATGCTGATTCAGAGAATCAGCGATTTGAACACAGACATAGCTTTAAAAGTTTTTCCTACATACCTTGAGGTAGCAGGAGAGACTCACGATCGCTGCAATGCTGGGGCGCATGTACTTCTGGTCTCCTTCCGTGTCTGCCGGGGAGTGTGCTGGAAGGCTCCCCTGTGCCCCCCTGCAGCTTGGCGATTGGCTGCGGGAGGACGCTGGGTGCCCCCTCCAGACCCAGGAGGCATCAGTCGCCGAGCCAAGGGGGCATAGGGGGAGCTCCCCCCAACACTCCCCAACAGACCTGGAAGTGGACTGGAAGTGCTTCTGGTCCACTTCCGGATCTGCTGCCAAGCACGTTGGGGAGCCCCCCAGGCTTCTGTGGGACACTCCATGTGCCCCAACATTGCAGCACTCACAAGCCCCTGATACCTACAGGTAGGTAGAAAAAACATTTAAAGCTGTGTCTATGCCTGAATCTCTGAATCTTTCTGAATCCCTCTGAATTGATTAGGAAGGTTCCGATTTGATTCAGAGGGATTAAAGGGTCTTCTGATTCGATTAGGGTTCAGAGATTTGCCCACCAAATCAAGCTGCATCTCTGCCGAATCAAATCAGGGCCCAGCGCTTCATATAGCCCTAGATTGTATCTCCCTTGAACTTTTTTCCCAGGTCATATGGTAATAGCATGCATTTCAAATGCTAAATTAAGTACAGTTAGGGAATGGTCACTATTTAGAGTTATCTGGCAAAGATTACAAGGTAACCCTGCTTAGTGTTAGCTGATTTTGTTTAAAGAATTGCTGAATAACTGTCTGCCTTTGCAATTCTTCTCATTGAAAAACTAATCTTGCAATCGAGACTCCTGTTTACTAAGTAATATGTTATTGCCAACAATACTTTAATTGATTTCTAATGGTGACAAACTATCATTCTAGCAGAAAGATCATATAGGTTAAAATTCACATCCAATATAAGCAGCTGCAAAACTTTTCCTATTTTGAAATTTGATCCATTGAATTTATACTAGAAGAAATGAATTCAAACACTAACACAAATGTTAGATGTATCCATGACCATCTCAGACATTTAAAGGCCTTGTTTTCAAAGCCAGCCACGTCCTGAGCTTGTTGTGCATGAAAATTTTGCACGATCATGCACTTATATCTAGTAACCACAGAAGGTCTGGCGGTTTGCCATGGACACAATCAATTGTGCATTTAGTGTGATACCTACATACATCTAATACTGAAAGACCTCTCTGAGAAAGCTCAGGTGAAGCAAAAGGAGTATTTCATTTTAAGCATCTATCCCAAGTGTTTGGGTCCACTGTGGTCCAACTGCTGGGTTTAATTTGGGTTACATATTTTTAATGGAACACTTTCCTGTGGTTACTGCTCAGTGATATTTGGCCACTTTGTAACCTCTTTCCAGTGGTGCAATTATAAAATGGATATACAACATCTGGTTTCTGTTAGAGTTATAAACATGTCTCAGGAGTGTTTGAGTGAGAGAGCTATGCAGCTGAGCAGACCTGGAAGCCATTGCATTGGTTCTCATTGCATCCAAGATACCTCTGATGGCATGTGAGGGATTCTGTCCAAAGTGGCTGTGGAGATGTTATGTGGTTGGTATTCTTTGCATAGTTTTATTGACATAATTTACTGAAGAAGAGTCTGCCTCTTCTTCCTTCAATGGAATGTTTCACAGGCAGGAAATAATTTCTTGGAGGACCTGGATTCCCCAGCATTATCAGAACAGCAGGAGATGGCACTGTCAGCCAAACCAGAATGCTTAGTGCTGATGCTTAGTGTCAATTCATGTGTGAGGACTGAATGGTCTGAATGGATTCCTATTTTGTGAGAGGAGATTAACAGACCTCAGCTCCTTTTGCCTAACAAAACAAAAGCTGAGAAGGGATAGGATTGCTTTTGTAAATCCACCAGGGAGAGAGAAGAGCTATTTAAGCTACAGGACAATGCTGGCACATAGACAAATGGGTATAAACTGGCTGTGAAGAAATTTAAGTCAGGATTTAGAGGAAAGTTTCTGACCATGAGAGAAGTGTGTTTGTGGAACAGCCTTCCAGTAAGAGAAATGGGAACAAAAAAGCCCTGCTTAGTTTTAAGCAGGAACTGGATAGAATTATGGTAGGTTTAGGAATTTACAAAAGCAGGTAACTAGGCACACTGACCTAGGAAGTCCCTGGGGATGTCAGGGACCATGATTTTTACTGGATTGCTCAGAAGTGGGGAGATCTGTCCAGGGCTGTATTAACTCTTTAGTTGGCCTTAGGCACACAAACTCGTGGGCCCCAGGCCGGTCAAGACCTCCCTCCAGTGCCCAGTGCTGCCACTTGTGGGGAGCAGGGCTCGGAGCTGCAGCTAGGAAGCAGCTGCCATGGTCTGTGAGGCCAGCAGGGGAAGGGAAGGGAAGGGAAGGAAGGCAGATGGGACCATTCATGCTGCTGCTGCGGAGGGAAGGACTGGGACCCACCTGCAGCTCAGGGCCCCAGGCATGTGTCTAGTTTGCCTCTGCATTAATCTGGCCCTGGAACTATCACATTTCGGTGGTGCCCGCCTACGTAGAACTTCCATGTCAAGTCAAGTCAAGTCGGTACCAAAGCTGCACTGACCTTTGAGGCACCTTTGATGTAGCAACCACATCTTTCTTCTTATGATTTTGAGTAAAGGTTCGTATTTGCTGACTTTTTGTCTGATTTGATCTTTCACAGATTCATTGGTTCTGTGTGCAAGGTAGGGTATGTGTAGAAGTCTTCTGAAGCACCTTGTTTCAAAGGTCTCAATTCATTTTTCCAGTGCCCTTGTGAGTGTCCAGGTCTTGCAACCATAGAGACTTGTTGAAATGACAACAACATATAATAGGTAGAGTTTTGTTTTCCTTGGGTGCATCTACACATGATGCTACATCACCATAGCAATGTGCTATGGCAACATAGAGTCCACAGGCATCTACACATGACGAGCAGCTATTTTGCTGTAGCGATGTGCTCCCCTGGTACAGTGTGCTGCTATGGCAAAGTAGCTGCTAAAAATAACCATGCACCGCATGTACAGCGCAGTACAGTTGTTACTGTGCCATGATTTAGTACTTCCAAAAGGAAGTACTAAATCACAGTATGATTTAGTACTTCCAAAAGGAAGTACTAAATCATGGTGCAGTAACAACATCATCATAGTGACACGTGTAGACTCACCCATTGTGATGTTACTGGTAGTCCAGATTTTCTTCAGCTTTGCTAATTGTCCAATGGCGATGGCTATTCATATTTTTACTTCTTTTTTCTGATGTAGCATCTTCTGTGATGGTTGCTCCAAGGTATTTAGAGTGTGTTACTTTTTCTAGCTTCTCAGTACCAATTTTTACTGATGCATCATCATTGCTACTGGCTGATGTTAACGTTACTGTGCTCTACTCCACACTAATATCCCTTCCATATCTATTTGTTGCCTTATTCAGCCTTTCTGTTATTTCCTTAAGCTTTTCTGCAGTTCCAGCTATTAGATCAATGTCATCAGCAAAACGAAAGTTGTTAATTTCACATCCTCCAACTAACACTGTTCCAGTGAAGTTCTCCAAGGCAGTTGATGTGATTTGTTCCAGGTATAAATTAAATAAGCATGGTGAAAGAAGACAGTCTTGGCATACTCCTACTGATGTTGCAAACCACGCCACAATGTTGTTGTCAAGCAGGACTCCGCTACTTGTATTGTTGTAGAGTTCTTCTATAAAACTTACAAATGTGGGACTGATGTTACGCTTCTTCAGTGTAAGCCAAAGTGCTTTTCACCAGACTCGGTTAAAAGCTTTTTTAAAGTATATGAAAGATGATGGAGTTCTTTTTGGTGGTCATGGTGCTTTTTGGACATGCTTCTGAGTTTGGAGATCTGTTTTGCAATGCTTGTTCTAGATTTTAATCTAGCTTGTTTTTCAGCTAATACAGTCTCTATTTGCAACTTAAGCCTGTTTAGTATTATTCCATGAAGCAGCTTACTTGGGTGACTGATGAGGCTAATGGTGCAGTAGTAGGTACATTGGTGCAGATTCCCCTTCTTTGGGATAGGGATTATTATTGATTTTGTCCACTGTGTTGGCCAGGTTTTCCTCTTCCATATCATATTGCAGATTTTGTATGATATGGGAGTGTCTACATGTGAATTTAAGCATGCTTAAATGTAATGTGCATTAAGCTAATGTGCATTAAGCATTTTTGGCAGGTGTCTACATGTGGTAGGACTTGGGACTAACTTTAGTCCCAAGGCCCACCATGTGTAGACACCGGGCAAAAATTCAGTACCAAATTTAGTCCTAACTTTAGTCCCAAGTCACTCCAGCCCTGCCGTGTGCCCCTGTGGCCATCATTGGGGGCGGGGGGGCGGAGGGACGGGACTCCAGTCTCCAGCCACATGGCTGCCAGCACTTGGCAGCCATGCTGAAGCCAAAGCCAGCTGCCAGCACTTGGCAGGCATCTAAAAAGCATACCCTCCACACTGTGACTTCTGGACAGATACTTCCTGTGTCAGAGGAGCAACATAGCAGAGACAGAGGCAGCACATACCAGCTCTGCTCCTGCTGCAGCTGTACTTTCTAGCCCTTGCTGTCCCAAGTTCTGGCCCTGGTGCCCAGGAACAGGGTCCCATGCTCCTCAGGCCTGCCACAGCTGTCCTGCTTTCCCACCGCTGTGCTGACATTTGGTCCCCTTGCACCACCCACCTCCCCGACCTACTCCAGCCACCTACTGGATGACTGGTATGTGGCCTTCTAGGATCCCTGCCCCTGTGCAGCTACTGCCACCAGCTACAGCAACCGCAGACTCCAGGACACCACCGCTGGGACTGCTGTTGCCCTCCTATCCCACCAGCCCCACCACATCTGGGCCCACTGCACCAGCCAGGACTAGTGGTAATGCATTGTGCTGCAGGAATGGGAAGACAACCAGTGGTTCAACACATTCCAGATGACCCAGGCCATCTTTGAAGACCTGCTGTGCCAGCTCTGGCCATACCTGGAGCACCAGGACACAGAGATGTGCCCAGCCATCAGCACCCGCCTGCCCCACCGCCCACACATTCTCACCTCCTGCCCATCCCCAAGCACCACTGCAGGACATGCACATGTTTGCAATGAAAACTTTTATTTCCCTCATACCCCCCACCACCACCCCCCCTACCTCCCTCCTCAACCAACAGAGCCCTCTTCCCCCTCCCTCCCCAACACACAGAGCCCCTCCACCACCCTTCCGACCCACCAACAATAAAAATCCCTCTTCCCAAGCAGCAAACTATGTACAATAGTCTCAGTCTTTGTCTGAGTCCTGGAGTGGGAGGCTGTGGGGTTGGGGCACCCAGGGTGTAGAGCCTGGTGGCTGGCAGCCAGCACCCTGGCTGTGGACAGTTCCCCTGTGGGTCTGGGGGGTGCAGCAAATGCAAGGGGATCCTGCAGGCAGGAGGCAGAAGAGGCCTTTCCCCAAGATCCAGTTGGGGGTTTGCTGTGGGCCAGCAGGCAGGAACGAGGGGCCCTGTGGGGTCAGAACTGAGGCAGGGGGCCAGGCATAGGAGGGGCATGGACATGGCCTTTACTGGCTAGCCCCGGCTGGCCAGTTGCTGCTAGAGCAGGTTGACATGGCGCTGCTCCAGGGCCTCCAGCTGGGCCCAGTGCTCCTACTGCACCTGGTCCCATGCCTCCTCCCAGGCAATGTCTTCCATTAATGAGCTTTAATGCGTCTATATGTTAGTTAATTTGCTTTAACTAATTAAGTCTAAATTTGATACCTGCTCTTGCAGATACCAAATTTAGGCATAATTAACCTAAAATCACCGTTTAAGATGCATTAAAGGTGCATGCATATAGATGCATGCCGCTAATATGCCTTAAATTGGGCTACCATACATTAAATGCCCACGTGTAGACGCACCCTATGTCAACTGTCTTGTTTCCTGGTTTTGATAGTTCTCCAGGTACATTATCCAGGCCAGTTGTTTTTCCATTTTTCATGCTTCTGATAGCTTCTGCTTCTCTTGTGATGTCTGAACTTTTACCTTCTTCTACAGTTCCAGATCCTCCTTTCTCTACTTGAGTTATTACTTCCAGATCTGTTTTGATACTGTGATTATATAGTTCTTTTGCATATTCCACCCACTGTCTGTGTACTGCACTGTTTTCAGCAGGCAAATCACCATTTTTGTCCTCTATTGCAGTTGTTCTTGTTTGATACATCTTGGTTATCTTTTTCAGGTTCTCAAGATCTTCCATGACAAATCCCAAATCTGAGTCTTTAAGCTATCAATCAAGGAGCAGAAATGAACTTTGTACAATCACATACCATTTTAAACATCAGGCACAAGGTTTGAAGACCTAGCTTTAGGAATATAAAAGTTCCCATCTATGAGAGTTAAGGGATGTCATTCCTTAGTGCCCTCTGATTGCATAAGTACTGCTAAATTCTCTTGTCCATATTAGTGTTATTCCTTATTCAACTAGCACTAGGTCTAGTCCAGGTTAAAATGTTACAAATAGAACAGTTTAGAATTGATTTTGACATGAAAACATTCTACCTCTCACTACTTTTTTTGTTTTTCTAACAAAAAACTTCAATTTTAAACAACCAGAATTTTTAACAATTTTTGCCATTTCACCAAAATGCTGCTTTACAAAAAATATGGACAGACAATTTGAGTAGCTCTAGTTACACATGATAATGGAAATCCCTTGCAAGCCTCTGACTATTTTATATGATAAACCTGTCCTTTTCGTTAATCAAGATTTCTCAGACTTCACTCAGAGACTCGGGTTTGTCACCGGAAAATACGTCTGATTTTCTTAGTCAGGGACAAGACCATTATCATGTTCTGTTCACTGGGTAAACCCTGGAACCAATCTGAAGTCAGACTTATATGAAGCACCAATAAATATGACAAGGATTTAAGAAGATGTCTTATAAAGTGTCATACGTTGGGAATTAGTAGCTGAAAATACAGTTTGTGTTTCAAAACAAATACATAGCAGGAGTTAGTATCTATCCATATTCTTATCATTTTAAGTGAGCGATGACAGCTACTGTATAAACCTAAACACGTGAAAAAGTACAGGTTTAGTTCAGAGATGCTGACTCAAAGAGTAATTGCACTGAAAGCTATTCTGAGAAGTCTGGGATCTGATTAACGTGAATGCCTGTTTACCATTTTGTGACTACAGTTTGCTCCTGACTGCTTCACTTACTTACTGATGAGCTCAAGCAGCTGTCTGAATATTGCCCATTGGTCAAGGTCCAGGTGTCTCCTGCTCAAAGATATCATAAACTGGGATTTGTCTCTCTCAGCAGAGCTTTGTTTCACTAGGTTGCACTAGTGTAGCTCCTTAAATCCCTTTCATGGATGAATACATGCAGAGTTCTTCCAGTGTCAGATATTTTCCCTTTGGCATGTCCCTCGCTAATTATAGAATTATCTGAAGGGCTTATTGGAAGATAATGACTATAAAACAGTTAGGTGTTGCAATTATATTTCCTCTCTCTATCAAGTGAGGCTAAAGATTAACTGATTTCACCCTAACATGCCAGTTTTTTGATAACTTCATAATGTTTCCTAATCTCTGACTAATTTCTAACCGATGATTTAACCAGCATAAAAGTATGTAATGAAAAATTGCTATGACAAGCATTTTTTTTCAGTCACAACTGAGAGAGAGAATGATCGACATTTATTTATCATGAAGAAAAACTATTGTGTCTTTTGTTGCACAGATTCCTTGAGGTGATTTGGCCTGTAGTGATTGGTGCTTAAGCTTGTTTGGTTTCATAAAAAGACATTGCATGACTTCTTATATTCCATATTGACCAAATAACCAAACTGTATACACAGCTGCTCAGAAAACAATTTATTGAAATGACATTTCAGTTAAAACAATAGTTTTGTGAAATCATGTGGACTTCAGTGGAATTTCATTTAAAAATTCAGTGGAAAGTTCTGAAAATCCCAAGCTGCCTGTTTCAGTATTTATGAGGCAATACTAGATAAAGCATCAAATACAGTTAACTAGGGTACTGGAAAATAATTACCTTTTCAGGGGCTTCATAATAATCATAGATTTGTGTCTAAAAGAGATGTGCTGATCACCTACAGTGCAAGAAACTCAATGGGTATGTGTGTGCAAAAGAAATAGGCATTTAACTGCTGAAAAACATATTTGAGATGTGAATCCTTTTCTCCATATACCTGAGCCAAACCCGTCGGCTGTACAAGGTACAGGCAGGAGTTCAGATCTCTGGGGAGCCAGAGGATATATGTCCAAAACTGGTGAACATGTTTATCTATTGTTCTAGCAACAATGGAAGTTTTTCTGATAACAGAGAGAAGAGGGTGAGAAGCTGTGATGTCCCTCAGCCCTGGCAGGGAAAAAAGAGGCCTTCTCAGTGGGCTAAGGCTGTCATCACTTCCAGAGAACTCTCACAGGAAGGAGGTCAGAATCCAGGCCACTTGGTGCGAAAGCGTAGCCTTTCTCCAAGGAAATGCCCGTGCCCGTGCCCACCCCCCATTCTGTTTTGCAGAACTGATTGAACCAGCTTTGACAAAACAGGAACTCAATATTAGGGATCCACCCAAATCGAGAAGACAGGCTGTCAATTTCATGGGCAGATCATGGGGTCAGCCACCATTTTCACAGGCTTATCATGGCATGTCCACCCGCCCCGTGTCTCTGCCCCTGGGTGGCCCTGCTCCTCACCACTGATTGGCTGAGAAGGCTGTTCCTTGCCGATTGGTGGAGAAGGGTGGGGGACTACACAATAGGTTGATCTAAGAGTTAGCGCAAGGAGGCTGAGAACCAGCATTTTATTTTTAGTAAGGTTGTTTTGAGGATTTCGTGGACATTGCCTGATTTTGCAGTTTCTGCAAAATTGTGAACTGAATGGGTCTCTACTCATTAGGCTGCAAAACAAGCTTGTGTGACAGGTAAGACCATCTGGTTTTCTCTGGGGTGTTTGCTGCTCAAGGTCACTCAGCAAGGCAGGGCACAGACAGTCCTGGCTCCCAGCCTCCTTGCACTAACTCTTAGATCAGGCTCCTCTTTTCCTGAAGCCTTTTCACAGCCAAATACATGAGACAGGTTTTTTTCAAGGAAAATGATTAGCAGCTGATTTTTATAATAAATTAATCTATACAGCAAGTGCCAGTAATAGTTAAGAGGACACAGATGGTTCCCTGCTTTAAGAACGGGGCACTGGCTGTAGTACCCCACAGTAGTGTAGATTATTTATGATAACCACTGTTTCACTGCATACTCCACCGTGAGCAGCAAACAAATAGCAGTTTGTTTTACCAGTGAGCAGAGCAGCATAATGGTGTGATTGCCTGATACAGTCTGGAAGCATGCAAAACTGCATTTCATATTTTCCTATCTGGATGAAACGGTTATGGCACTGATGGGAGTGATCACAAATATCACATGCATTTTACCTCTCCTAATTTGAAAAAGTACAAATGATGTTAAATTAGATACTATATTCTGTTTAGAAAGACTGCCACAGAGAGGATGCCAATTTATCAGTTACTCTTTTTTGTAAGGCATCAAATACCAACTTCCAAATCTATGAAACATTGTCTGGTATTATTGCTCAATTTGCACGTTGCATCTACCTCATCTGGGCACTTGTGAAGACTGCAGCTTTTGATTAAGTGCTGTGCTGTTTGTTGGACACTGCATTCACACAGGAGCTGTCCAAGATGTTCGCCTTGTGAAGCATTGTTTTGAAGCATTGTTATCCAGAGCATAATCTGTTCATCTTAACACATGCTTCTCTGACAAGGTCATGCCCAATGGGGTACTTGTTTGGTGTTGGTATAAAATGCTATAGGACTAGGTCTGACCTTTCCCAGTAGTTGGCCCACTCCATTGCTGCCCATAGATTTGGTTCAGCATCCCCAGTCTCTTCCAGGAGCTTGTGGGCTTCATGTGTACATGAAGCATACTGTATACATGCATACTGCCCATGGGTGACCTGTCTACTGCAGACTTTTTCGACCCTGAAGCACAGGTCAATGGGAAGGAAGTACACCCAGCAGCTAATAGACTGACTCCGAAGGGCCTACTGGTTAGCTGTAGATGCTGCCCAAAGGAATACCCCATGCCACGAGCTGTGGTACGACACTAGGGTATGAGAACAAGATCTCCAGCCCAGAGACTGCATATTGTTATGGAACTGGGAATTACAGAAAAACACAAAATTGCCGATTGATGGAGAGCTGAGCCTTACACCATCATCAGGCAGTTGGGTGACTTCTCAGTGTATCAAACTGAGCCCAAAGATGGCCAGGGGAAAAAGAAGACAGTCCATCAGAATTTGCTGCTGCCAGTAGAGGAGCTTGTGGGGCCTACATTAAATGCTGTTAAGGGAAGTCCTGTAAGACATCATTCAGGGCTGCAGGTGAGAACCCAAGCCATATGGCTTGAGAAGGAGGCACTTCCCTTGATGAGAGCTGAGGCAGAGTCTGAGTCTGAAGTTGAATACCCCACAGAGCTCCAACAGAGTATGGAAGTCTGGCAAATTCCCTGCTTGGGAAGTGCAAGCCATAGAGAGCCCACTGGTGTACCTGAAACTGAAGTGAGCTCACCCCATACAGAGCCAGCCTCCTTAGAGGAAAGGGCCCCTGGGTCTCTTGCCAAACAAGAACGAGTTTCCCTGCCAGAAGACAATGAAAACAGCCCGACTGAAGTGAGTGAAGTGCCTTGGAGCGATGAGTCTTCCTCGGAGGAAGTTAATACCTTTAGGCCAGTCCGAACCTGGAGACCTGTAAAATGTTAGACCTACGACACTCCTGGAGTCACTGCAGAGGTGCCGGTCTCTGCACCGTGGATGCAATAGGTTTACCTGCCACAAAGCCACCCCATTTACCAGGGCAGTAAATTCCAACACGGGAGGATGTGATGACCAGTGAAATCACCTGACCTGAGAGAACAAGGTCCCAAGGTGCACTCAGCCAGGCAGCAGCATGGGGCAGCGTGGCTCCTCGGAGACTGTGATGCAGGCACCCATTTTGGAAACAGGAAAATGACTCCCCAGAGATCACGTGATAAGGGCAGATGAAGCACACTTTGGAAGCAGCCATCCTGGGAATAAAGGAATGCCATGAGAGAAGCCCAGAGGCTGAGGGAGAACTGGAAGGAGAGCATCCCGTCCTCAGAGCTGCCAGAGCCTGAGGAAGGCACAGGCTGTGCTGCGGGCTGGAGGGGTAGGAAGCCCAGCTGCAGCACATCTCTTGCTCCTCTTCCACTCCCCAGGGGAGATGGGAGACTTGAGAGAGCTTGATCCAGCTCACGTCTTGCTGGGAGGCAGAGCTGGGGGACATTAGCCCTCCTCACTTAGGGAAGGGCTCCTGTGAAAAAGAGTTAAGACCTGAGGGAAGAGGTAAATTTTGACTGCCGGGCAACCGGGGGTGTGCAGGTGTTGGTGGGGGAGATGGCCAGAGTTTCAGCCCAGACCCTGCTCCCTGTGTATCAGGAAACTAGGGTCTGGGCAGGGTAAGCTATCTTACAGAAATTTCGGTGAGGGAGCACCTGTCTGTAGCACAGCAGCCCCTGGGGCACGCCTCGTGAGACCTTCACAGCAAGTATCTGCCCATGCTTCCCGTGGGAAGGACACGGAAGCAGCTCCACCTTCCCGGGCATCCGGTCCAGGCTGCCCATGTACACATATCATCCGAGGCCATCCTTGTGTACAATATTATTAATTGGGGGTGTGAATAAGTTTCTGAGAGTTTATCAGTTGTGTATTAATTAGTTTCCTTTTCTTTAACCCTTTGTAAGTAAAGTGCACTTAGCTGTAAATTGCATGGTGTCTAATCAAAGGTCCAGGGACGCTAGGTGCCTTGCTGTGAGGGGAACGTCCCTCACTCCAGGAGGGAGGGTGGTTCCAGGCTGCGGGCATCTCTGGAGTTGGGGCATGGCTTTGCAGGTAACCCTGCAGCCAGGGTTAAAAGCAAACAGTTTACAACTTTTAAGTCTCTTAAGCTTCCATCTGTTTGGGTCTTCAGTTAACAGTTGATGGAACAGGTGATTTTCGTCACCTCTTGCCTCTATTTGCCAATAATGATGTTAGGATCTGTCTTCTTATATCACTTGGTCTAATGCCTGAGAATACATCTGTGTGTGTGTGTAAGTTGTGCAGCCTGTTATAAGTCTCAGCACACTGTTAAGTACAGCGTCGAGCACTTTGCAACTGGCACCCCATGTCGTGCTGGCTAAACATCTTAAGGCAGCTACCCCTGCAGAGACTTCACTGCTGACCTTCTGAATGTGATGTTTATAGGTGAAAGAATGATCTAATGTGACTCCTAGGCAGGTTGGGGTATACTCCTGGGGAATGATGTGGTTGCCTACTCCGATATTCAGTGTGCTCTTGGCTCAACACCTGCCCAGATGGAAGAGTGATGATACTGATTTACTGATGCTCAACTTTAAGTGCCACTTGTGGTGATAGTCAGTGATGAGTTCCATGTCAGATATTAGAAAGCACCATGAGTTAGATAGATCTTCCTGACCCAAAGGACGTTAACTGTTGAGTCAGGAGGGTGGGAGATGGAGGTCCAATTTGGAGCCCATCCAGGAAGAGACACTGTGTGTTCCCCTAGCTCTGCCCCCTCGCTCCCAGCATCCATGCTGACTCAGGATGGGAGGGGGAGAAGGCAGGGGAGGGAGGTCCATACTGGGGTTTTCCCAGCCATGCTGGAGTGGGTGGGGGGTGGATTGGGGCCCCCCACCTTCCCTTACCAGCTGGGCAACCCCCAGAACAAGCTCCCTCCACTCCCTGCCCCCCCCTCCCATTCTGAAAACAACGCCAGGAGCAGGGCTGGGCTCTTGTCAGCTGAGCCCTGCTCTCAGCAAGTGCAAACAGAAGTTACTGAGGGTGCTCCACTTTGGAGCGCCTTCATCTGAACCCTTATGTAATGAGGGTTCAGATTTTCATGGGATTGGGCCCTTTTAAAGTACTCTGTAGCAATGCACTTGTGTTTGGTCACAGCTGAAGAGCACTTTCAGGGGCCAGATCAGGTGAAAATTTTCACTTCTGTTTGCACCTTCAGTGCTTTTTCCAGTTCTGTCATGTCTATTCCTTGGGCTACCATGGCATCATTAACATACTTGTATTGCTTGGATGTTGTATCTAGAAAGTCTGAGTTATATACACTGAAAAGTATTGGTGCTAGCACTGACCGTTGGGAGACTCCATTCTTCAGAGTTTGTACTCTGGAAGAGGAGGTGTATGCAAGTATACTAGATTTATACTTTCCAATCATATGAGACCATGTTGGGGTCAAGATGAAGCTACATGAGGGGGAGGTCATCTAGCTTTTATAAGAAATGAAGAAATGGTATACATAAAAACCCTGCATGAAAAGAACATGATTAAGGCTGTAAAGTCAGCCAAATGGGGGTACTTATACCCTTCCATTTCACAGGGCTGTTGTAAAAAACTGTGTAGCTTTCAGGTACTGTAGTGATGAGCATCAGAGAAAATCCCATGAGGAAATTAATAATTCTGTGTTCAGAGCAGGGTTAGAATAATACATATTAAATAAGATGTGAGGGAGGCAATACATTTAATGATCAGGAGAGCACTGATCAGGATTCTATCCACTGAATGAGGGTTCAAAGGAAAAGACTGTATGTGATCATGTAATTATTGACTGAATCACAGTGCAGACACACCAGAGCTAAAATAAGTTTGGACAAGAAAGCTGCATTCTGGCTTTTCCCATCGTGTGCATGCTTGACTTGGCAACCTAATTATGTTCTCTTAACATAATTTTTGCATGTGTCAAATAAAAGTTAGAATATGTGTCCTCATCTGCAAGAGACTGGCTGTACCTAAATTAGCTGGCAAATATTTGTATACGGCTAAATTAATTTGCTCAGGTAGTTCGGAGGAGGAGTTACAATGGCCTGGGGTTTGTGAGCGCACTCTGTCAAACACTTGGCTTCAAACAATGCAGTTTGTGTCAGGCATACAAGCTGCTTTCTGAATTTTTTTATAAATCCTTAACAAATCTGATCTGGTCCCTATCACACAGTGAAAAGGTTATAATTTGTCTTTTTTTACAGTTCAGACATGATCCTGAAATCTGTCTATATATTTTCCAAGGCCACCTATCACCAGGATCTGCAAGCATCTTCCAGGAGAACTTGAAAACAAACACTAAAAGAACATAGCTATTATGCATGCATATTCACTAGGAGTTTTGCCTGTGCCTAGACTGCTGTATGGGCTCTTATTGTTGATTATTAACAGGGTCTTAATTTTACATTGCTCTGAAACAATGTGCTGATTCTCTAAAACCTAGTTTGCACAATCAAACTTTTGACTGCTCTCCTGGAAGCTTAGATTTGTATCAGCCATCTATCCTGTGTTTGCAGGAGTCTTACCGATACAATTCATTTAGCAGGTTATGTAAAATTGCATTCTATCATCTTAAAATAGATAGTGGTTCAAGCTAGACAGATGTGAAATGCAGATAATCAGTTCGACATTGTGTTATTACCGATGCATCATTGTTTTTAATTGATTAATCAGATAAGAAGGACCAGGGGTGGTTTTATAACAAATGGTAATTTTCTTCCTCTCTCGCATGTGTATGTTATAGGAAGCAATAGACCACAGAAAATGGCGACCTCCTTTGATTTTACTGCAGATCTGGCCACAGGAAATGTTGCACATTTGGATCAAGCAGGATAAACAGTAAGGGCTTCCTCTTTTTGTGAAATCATCTTTAAGCAGCACCCCTCCCCAGGAAAATAGGTTTTCCACTTTACATAATGTTGCAGCAGCAGTGGTAAAAAGTGGTTTGTTCCTAAATTTTTCTGGGTAGGTTATGAACTTTACGGCTCTGACCACAGATCAGTTATTTATCATAACAGGAAAGATGAGACCTAAGATATTTCCTAACCTTCTTTGCAGACCAGACCAGGAGCAAGCCAGCAAACATTAACGCCTCATATCTAACTGACAAAGATTACTCAGAAATATTTACTCTGTTTTTCAAATACCATTTAGTTGAACACAGCTGTAATTTTAAAACATCTAGCAGCACAGTGTTTTTCAGAATCCTAAGGGCCCAGTATAATGACACATAATTAGCAAGGTCACTCACAGAAATAAAAATGAAATTTTGTTTTAAGAGCTAAATTAGATGCTTGAAAATATGAGATTTCTCTCCAAGAAGATTCCTGAGCTGCGCAATTAATGTTTATGGTACATGTTTTATATGATATTTTTGTGCAACTTGCAGTGAAATTCTACACACAAAGCACTTCCTTGAAGTATTTTTGGGAGTATAACAACTTTCTGAATCCAAAGCAATTTTCCCTCCGCACTGAGCAGGCTGAAAGCACTGCACTTTGGTGATAGATTTAATATATTTTTAATATGCAGGGGAAGATGAACAACTGCATGAAAGTGTGCTCCTAATTCATAAGGCTGTATGACTAGCTGCACATTATTTGGATTGCTCAAGTTACTGTACTACATACCTAAAGTGTAGGATATTACATACAGGGCTGGGTTACAGCATTTAACCACAGGCCTGCACTGTGCTAGTTCATAGCTGCACTGTGGAGGAAGGGAGGCGAGGTGTGACAATAGCCTTGGAGTGACTGGCATGTGAGAGAGTTATTACCCCCTGCAAACCTAACCTAGCATTGGTAAATGGGGACAGTAAAAATTGGCACAATCTCTTGCCAGCAGTCTGGTGGGTAAAACTTTAATTCAAGGATTGGATTCAAGATTTTCTCTTAGTGGTACTCAATTGGGTTATGACAGCAGGCTGTGGTGCCTTGAGATCCTCTCAAGGGTGCCACAAGGTGCCACACAATGTTAGCACTGTAGGTGTGCAAACATGATTGACAAGATAAACCAGAGATTTCCAAAAGGAGTCTATAGTATTGAAAACGTTCTGCCCTGTTGTGAACCTTCTGAGATCTTTGCAGCAAAAGAGTTTTTCTGTTATTTTTCTGTAGTCAAAAAAAGTGAAATCTAAGATCTGGCATTTTTCAATGTGTGCCTTCAGTCTAAAAAGATTGAAAGTCACTGGTCTACACAGACAGTACAGCCTGCTTGCCATTCACTGTGGCCAGTCAACTAATGGACCATAAAGGGAGGGACTTGGGGTCATGGCTCTACCTTCTGCAGGGCAGTCTGCACCCCACTTGGAGCACAGCAAGTGCATATCCTGCATGATGCACCCTTTCCCACCAGAGACCAGTGATGAGCTGCATTAGTGCAATGTAGTACATGCTATCACTGCCCTCCCCTCCTCCCTTCACTCCTTTTTTTCTCTTCCCAGATTGCCACATGTAGTTCTGTGTTTTGTTTCTTTATCTTACACTACAATAACTATCACAAGAAACTCCAAAATATCAGTTCTTGTCAGATGTACTCAGTATGTTGAGGGCATTTGCTTTTGCCCTTGGAGCCCTAGGGTCAGCGTTACTCGCTAGTTTAACTGTAATTTTGTTTCCAGACACTCCATGTAGGTCCTTCCCAACCTCTGGTTCAATAAGGTTGTTTCCAACAAGCCCACCCTTGTGATGCAAGGTGGGGAACCACAAAGTCAAGGCAGACAAGAGTCACAGATTGTATTAAAACCAGAGAGTCTTTCCAATGACCTCAATGAACTTGGGATGAGGGAGTTGCTCCTGGGTTCATTTTGAGATTAGTCAGGAAATTTCTGATTCACATGGATTTGAACGCCTGGGTTAGGGACAGACATTACATATAAACCAGTTTAAGTGATCAGAAACTAGTTTAAACCTGTAACAGAACAGATGTTCAGTGCACATAAACCAGTTTAAAAATGGCCAAAACCAGTTTGAGATAAACCTGGTTGAATGTAGTATCAGACTTAAGTGATTGAGCTCAAACTGGTTTATGCAATATCTGTCTCAGGCCCCTTCCTGGTTTAAGTTAAATCAGAATCCCCAGCATCCCAGCATGCTCTCAGTGGAGCAGGACTGGCCCCACCCCTCTGCTCCCCAGCTGAGCAGGGACAAGCAGAGACAGGCAGGGGCAGGGTTCTGGCCGGACGCTGGCCCCAGAAGGCAGCACAGAAGTTATTCCCCCCCCTGCAACCACCAGCATAGACTTGCACCACTCCGCGCTGGCTGCTCCAGTGGCAGAGGCATGGCCAGCCCCCCCAGCACAGCTTCCCTGCAGCTGGGAGCACACCCCTGGCTCCTGGCCAGAGCAACTGCAGGCATTTCCTCAGTTCACAAGGAATGTCCATACTGTTGCAAATCAGTTCAACCTAGGCAGGTTAGACTAACCTGCAAAAATTGAATCAATTCAGGCTCTGGCTTTTTGAATGTCTGTCCCTAGCCCCAAGCAAGGCTCAGTGGTGTGAATGCCAGCCCACACAAATAACCCATACCAGTCTGAACTTGATAAAACATGCACAAAAAAACATTGGGGTGGCACAACCCTAGAGTTGGTCGTGAACCAAGTTGCGGCATTTTCACGGTTCCACATATTATACCCTATATACAAGTTTCTGTTACCATATATCTCTTGAATTCTATGCCAGGTTCCCAGCCCTAGATAAGATCCTGAGGCTTTTCTTTATTGGAAACAGAATTAAGCACATGCAATTAGCACTAGCTGGGAATCTCTGACTAGGCTCCGGCAGATCCATCAACGTATAGCAAGTAAGTTTAACATTTGCAGACAAGGGAGTGGGTGTGCTATCAGTCTGCCAATAAATCTGGTGCCTGATTCCTGCAGCCAAAGCAAGTAATAGAGGCTGTGTCCTTCCTGCTGTGTTCAGAAATCCAGCCATAATTAAAAGAAAAAGAAATGAGACAGCAATTAAATTTAAGTCACTTATTACTGGGCTGAAAATTTCCCCTGCACAGAAGTCTCTAACTGGTTTCTAAAAACCTGAAATCCATCCAGATAAGTTCTTAAAAGGGAATATGCTTTTTTCACCACTGGCATCTTGTTTTAAATTGAGACCCTTCTGTTTACGGAGAAGTGTTATCTGCAGGACATCTGATTTTGGCAGAGGGAAGATAAATATGTTATCAGAAAAGAATAGGCAATATAAATTCCACAGCTGTGGCTGAGGCAAAAGAGGTGGCTGAAGGGGTTGCGAGCAATACCATAGCCCAAGCACTACAGATATTGTGAGAAACAGGCAAGATGCCTAAGCTAGTTCTTTCCATCTCAGACACTAATGATGATTCTCCCAATCTTTTTGGTGTTCTTGCTGTTATGGAAACTCCCTGTTCTCTTCAGCTTGACGCATTTAAAACAACAACATTAATAAATTGTACCTGCCATTACCAGTACTCAGCCTCTGAAGCCATTTGTCTTAGCAATAAACTACTTGGTCAAATTAAAAATGAGGATGTCAGGGTCTCTGGCACAAAGGGATGTTTAGAGGATTAATTAGTTAATGTTTGTAAAATGCTTTGAAGATATTGATTGCTATCTAAGTATTTTTAGGGTAATTACTGATACCATTGTCATTTATTTATTCTCTTTTTAGAAAGCTACTCAGCTACCAAATTGATCACTGATACTGACATGAATAGAATAAATATAAACCACTTGAATGATTCCTTCCTCAGGGCATTCATGAGCCTCCTGTCCAGCATCTGTGTTTGTCTTGCTTGGACTTAGCTCTTCCGGTCATGTATGGTCTGTCTTTTGCACCTGTACTCTGGCAAATACACTTTGGCCAGTGTTCATAACACGTTCTTCAACTGCTCAGTATCAGACATATGTCTTCATATGTGTTTGGAAATGACTAGAAACAAAAGCTCGTGAGGACTGGATCCAGCAAAGGACTTATTAGTTGACATGCTAATTATGACCCTTAAATGCACTGTAGGCAGCTGCTGAATTATAAAGAATAATACCCAGACAAAGGAAAGTGATGTGCACAAACCCATGTATTTTGGTTGCTGAGAATTTACTTATCCATACAGTGCATTCTCTGAGACTGCTAAAGTATTAATAAAAAAAAATTATTATTAGCATTTATTTGCAAAATAAATTATCTGCATTTTCACAGACCTGCATTTTGCACATTGGCTTCTATTCCATCCTGGAGAACACAAAACAACAGCAGCAGATTCTCCCTATGCCCAAAAGCTTGCAAAGAACATTTTATTCCAACTATTTAGTTAGTCTAATAAAAGAAATCACATTTACCCAGAGAACTTTGTCTACAAAAGTATTAATGACTGATTCACCAATGAACTGTCAAGGCCATCTAAACAAACACAGAGGAATTTGGATTATTATCTTTTTCTAGGGGTGCACCAATAGAGATTTTGGAGGCTGATACTGATAGTCAATTTTTAAGGAGGCATACTGGCCGATACTGATCCGATTTCCAATACAGTTGCATGCAGTTGGAAAGTCTGTTGTGGTGAAAGCAAGAAGGGAGGAAAGAGGCATGGGGAGGCAGATCAACATCCCCCCACGGTGAGGGAGAGAGTGGGGCTGGGGCTGGGGTTGGTGCTGCCCGGCTAGGGTAGGGCAGGCACAGGATGGAGCTGGGGCTTGTTCAGGGGGCACAGGAGGGAGAGGCAGCACCCACCACTGCTGCTGCCACTCGTCCGGGAGAGCATGGAGGGTGGGGGGCATGTGCCCCCAGATCTGTGCTGGGCAGGCCAGGCAAGCTGCAGTAGCATGCTTAGGGCAGGTGGTGGTGGTGCTGGGAGGGAGCTACCAGGGGCTGCAGCCACTCCAAATTTTGCCGTAGTCCCCTGCCCCCCGGCCCTGCCCACCCCGAGTGCAGCGTGGCACAGCACGGCCCCTGGCCACAGCCCACACCTGCAGCCCACCCAGCGCATATCTGGGAGCACACACCCCACCATGCCCTCCCAGATGAGCAGTGTGCAGCAGCAGGAGCCACCCCCCCTTCCAGCTGCAGCTCCGTCCCACACCTGCCCTGCCCTGGTTGAGTAGCACCTACCACAGCCCCGCTCCCTCCCTTACCATGGGAGGTGTTGATCTGCCACCCCACACCCCTTCCCTCCCCCCTCCCCTTGCACCACAACAGACTTGCCAGCTGCACACAGCTGTCCACACTGATGAGCTGTGCTCCTCGCTGCCTGCGAGCTGTGCTGAGGCTGTTCACATGCATGGGCATTTATTGGCCAAATTATCAGCCACATCAGGATGATTTCCAATATAATTAATTTTCTTTATATCAGTGCCTATCTGATATTGGACCAATATATTGGTGCTCCTCTAGATTTTTCTAGTGCTTTAGTTTTAAGGCTTTCAATGTAGCATATTCTTCATACTCAAGTAGTAAGGGTCATTTGTTTTGGGATTTGTTTTTTTTTTGTTTTTAGACTATCAGAAATTTGATAATATTCAATCCAAAGAAGTGAAGAGGCCACTGATGCCCATGAGCCTGCCTAAGTTTATATGCTGGTGCCCCATTGTACCACAGTGCCTGAGGGGCTCATATGCAGCCAGTGTGAGGAAGGTGACTCAGTGCAGGAGACGGTGTTTTGCAATCAGCTCTCCACCCTCTGACTTGCTGTGGGTAGTTCACTATTTGCACTCTCTCACTCTACAACCTTGAACAACAGAGATGACGAAGGTTAAGAAAAAAAGGCTGATGGGAAGCTTGTTGTGATACTCCCCCTAGAAGAGATGCTATGAGAGGGGAAGCTGTGGATGATCTCTCCCACGTATCTTTTCCCTAGGAGAAGTCTATCTTTCTCTTTGATGTGTCTCTTTGATGTAGGCCCATGGGAGGGATTTCAGATAACTCCAGGGCTGGGTGGAATGGAAGGTGAAGCCTAGCCAGATCTTCTTGTCAGTCAGCTAAGGGGGCTCCAGCCCTATACATGGATGTTTTGTTCTAATATCAATCCTCCAGACTGCCAGGACCTCACTGAGTGGAGGATGGTATGGATGGCAGAATCTGCTTTGGAAAGAAAGACACAGACAACAGTGAGGCAGCTCTGCATTGGGGTTGGGGGAGGAAGACCTGCTATTCTGAGATTACTCAGGCACAGATCTGAGTTATGAGGCTGTGGCTGAGCTCCACAATCCACAATCACATGGTGGTGGAGTCAAGATATGTCCTAAATATGCTTAGTCTGGTTCCAGTTACCCACAACGAGGTACATTCCATTCTGGTCTCCTGACCATGGTGAGAATTCCTTTTTACATTCTCACAATTATTAGACCTCCAAAGTTTGCCCCACAAATTACTGACAAGCCCCTGTCACAAATTACAGATAATTCAATGTCCAGTGATAACATTTGCCTGTGGTTTTTATTATGCCCTTGAGTCAAATGGTCAACAATGTTTTAAAGCCTGATAACTCTCCTGTTGTACATCTATATGTACTTTGCAGTACTTCTGTAAATGATAGTAAAAGCCTTTTCAGGAAATTCAATTTGCAGATTTCAGCTTTTGGAGGTTAGGTCATATTATCTTGATTATTTAGCACTGATCTATAACTGCTGAATTCTGTATTTCTGCGTTCAGAAAACTTTTTCCAAAGTTTGTGGAAATCAATGGGAAAGTTTATGGGAATCAAGCAATGGTTTCTGTTACATACTGGGTGATTTTTACTTGTAAATTAAAAACTATTCACAATGTAATATTCAAAATTTTCATCATCCTCACTTATTATTATTATCCAACACAGTTTGAAATGGTGAGGGAACAGGGAACAAGTGAACATTGAGTCTTGTTTCTCAGGAGCAGTCATGTCAAAAAATACTCACTCACTAGAGCACTCACAGAACATAACTATGAAAAGGGTAACAACAAGGACAATGTGAATTTGTTTTAAAAATAGAAATAGATATTGTGAATGCATTTATATGCAGTGGCCACCTATCATTTAAAGCTAGTCAGGGAACTCAGTGTAGAGGATTCTTGGTTTTTCCATTTCCTGGAATTTTTTCTTCATTTCAACTCAAGTGAGGTGCAACCGGTAACTTCTCCAAGGCATATAAACTGTCCAAATTTGCTGCATCATGGACAGACCTTTAAGCATTTCTCCTATGGACATAAACGTTCATCTTAACTACCACCCTGTCATGAAATATAATCTTCTGAGTGGAATGACCAGCCTTTTTATCTTTTTACCCAAATGAAAATCCCACTGATAGCACATGAATAATGACAGCAGAATTGGATCCTTATAATAATATTTATGATAGTACATAATCTTTGTCCAGCCACAAACTAGCACCAGGCAAAGTAAATATTTCCTTAATTTTTGATGATTTAGATTAAATCTGTTCCTAACTGATTGAAGCTATATCAATCTAAATAAGCCTGCACTAAACCTTAATCAGAGTCTTCCGAGTCATCTTTTATATCACACTTAAAGTGCAATGCTGCATGTAGACAAACCCTTCTAGAGCTCCTTTTAGCTGTATCTATACAGTAAAACTACCAGCTAGGAACAGAAATTATACATAAACCGGTATAAGTGATTGGAAACCAGCTCAAATGTGTAATATAACAGAAGTTCAGTGCACATAAACTGCTTTCAAAATGGCTGAAACCAGCTTAAGGTAAACCTGGATGGATGTAGTATCAGTCTTAACTGATTTAGGTTAAATCAGTTTATTGAACTTCTGTCTCAGATCCCAGCCAGATTCACATTAGCTCACAGTACCCCAGCACCCCAGGATGCTCTGCACCTCTCCCACAAACCCCACTTTGCAGGGTGGGTGAGCCAGCTTTGGCCCACGCTGTCTGCTACAGCCAACCAGGGAAGCATTCGCTAGCACCCCCCAGCTTCTGGCCTGGGCCACAGCAGGCATGTGGCTGCATTTCCTGAATCAAAAGTGAATGTCTGTTCACTTGCTTATTGGTTCAATCTATCCAGTTTAAACTAATTTATGCCACAGGCAGGTGAGCTTATTGCAAAGACATGGCCCTCAATTTCAAATGCTTCTCAAATGTGAATGTTGTTGATTGAAACTGGTCATCACCAGATCCCACTATTTCATAGGCCAGGCAAGGGCCAGATCCTGATTGGATCACTGAAGCAATTCAGTGCTAGAACAATAAACAACATTGAACAAGCAATTCAGATTTTAAGTGATTTACCTGGAGTAACAGCCTTTAGGTCTGCTGCAGTTGGTGCTCAGAAACGTCTTGCTGCCAGCCCTGTGATTATAGCACAAGTCTCCCCAATCTATTTTATCAGAAAAGTGAGCTAAAGTGAACAGATAAGATGCAGCATACAGTTGGAAGCTACATTGCTACATCTGTGGGACAGCCCAGCAGTGAACAGCTGTATTTCAAAACTATATATTAAATAATGTGGATTTTAAGTTACGCAAAATGCCTAATACCTAGGACAAGTAGTAAGCCATTCAAAACATATAAACAATCCAAATTCTCCAGGGCAAGTCTGGGTTCAAGATACACTTCTGAGTCCCAGGTGCATAATTTCAGAATAGCTCTAAGTGACAGTTGCCTTCACAGATAACTGGGAAAATAAAAGCCACTGGGAAGGGGGTATAAAGTGCACTGTAATGGAGAGCAGGCAGATTTTATGCAATGAGATATCTTTGCAGTTTGAATACTGGGTGCTAATACTGATGTAATCAACACAATGTTCAATAAGCATATCATGATCTTGGGTCTGCTAAACATGCCAAGGCATTAACCTGCTGCATCCCTTCCCTGCTCAATGTGACTTAGAGTTACATTCTTTCTGTGTGACATGGTGATGTGCAGAGAGTCCTCTCTTCATGTGAACCCTTATGAGATAGTTGAGACTGCAGAAAAATAAAGATGAAAAAGGGAGCAACCAATTTGGCTGCTGAGGATGGAACCTGGAATTCCAGGGCATTTGGGAAGTCTGTGGCAGCAGGGCACTGTCTATATTTTCATTTTTAGAAGAGTCTGCATTATATACAAACAAAGGTAAACAAATACATACATTAAAAAAGAAAAGTATATATGAAGATTTTCACTGATCATCTGAACCATAAAAATAAATATAACCACAGATCAGGGAATTGAATACCTAGAATCCATCATACAACATTTGGGAGTGGGGGGGGGATACAGAAGAAGATACTGTAAGAACTATGGAGGAAGGAGAAAAAGAAAATGTTGAGACTACTCAGCAGGGTAATTACCAGGGATCCAGGTTTCCTGTTTCCCATAGAAAAAATGAAGTAAAACACAGATTTCCCCCCTTACTGGAGTAGAACACAGATTTCTCATTTTAGCAAAGAAACCTGCAAATTTTGCAGTAAGCCATCTGCAGGCTGGCAGAGTTTCAGCCTGCAAGGGCTGGGAGGGAGCAGGCACATGGCACCCCCTGCCTGACTGCCCTCTTCCTGCTCCCTCCCAGCCCGAGCATGGCCCCAGGCAGCCTGGAGAGCTGCTCCTGCAGGTAAGTGGGGGGGAAGGGAGTGCGGATTGAGGCCCCCATAGAGAGAGAGGGAGGGAGTTTGGCAGAGCTGGGGCTAGAGCTGCTGCTCCGCCAGGCAGGGTGTAGGGCTTGGGGCCTGAGGCTGCAATGTATGGCTGCAGGGCCCTGGAAGGGAGTGGGGTGGGGCCACAGGTGGCTTGGCTGGGATGCGGGGGGTGGCTCCCTGATGCTGCACACACTCTCAGGGGCACAGGGGGACCCAGGCCTCCCAGATCTATGTACAGGGCAGGGGTGGGGGTGGATGCACACTGCAGGTTCAGGCTCCCACCCTGCTGCCCTCCCTTGGGGCCTCTGCAGCCTGACGGCTGCAACCTAGCACTGAAGGGCAGAGTGTGACCATGCAGGAAAGCTGCTTATAGCTGCAAGCTCCATGCTGCCTTGGTGATTCGTCCCCTGTGTGCATGGGGACAGTTTTGGGTTGTGGCCCTCACTGCAGCCCTGCACGTGGGAGACACATCACCAGGGCAGCATGGAGCTCACAGCTGCAAGCAGCTTTCCTACGCAGCCACACTCCACCCTGCACCACAGGGTCACACCCATGGGCTGTGGAGGCCCTGGGGGAGGGCAGCAGGGCCAAAGCCCAAGCCTGCAGGGCACACCCACCCCCACCGCTGCCCTGCACACAGATCTGGGGCCCAGGTCCCCCCTGCTCCCCAGGAGTGTGCACTGTGGTGGGGAGGCTGGCCTCACCCCAGCCAAGCCTGCAACAGGCAGCAGGGAGGGAGCCAGGCTCTGTGCTGCAGCAGCCTCTGCCTTCTGTTGGGGGCAGGGGGCTGTAGCCCTGGGTCCCTGGCCGCAGAGCCCTGGCAGCTGGGGGCTCCTCTGGCAGGGCTGGGGGGCAGGGGCTGTGGATGAACTTGAACAAGGAAGGAGTCTGGGACAGAAGTTTCATAAACTGGTTTGACCCAAATCAGTTAAGTCTGATACACCATTCAACCAGGTTTATCTTAAACCAGTTTCAGCCATTTTGAAGATGGGTTTATGTGCACTGAACTTCTGTTCTGTTACAGGTTTAAGCCAGTTTCTAATCACTTAAATTGGTTTACGTGTAACTTCCATCCCTAGCCCTTGGAGTTTAATTAATAGGGCTGCCAATGAAGCTTCTTATTATGTAGCAATGTATTGCTTATTCTTCTTATTATTATGTAGCAATGTAATGTTGCTATTTTGCTATCATTCCACTATGTTGATTCAGTCTTTCAAACTAGTCCTCAATCAATTGTTGCTGGCACAATTGTAGGGGGAACTGCTTTGAGAAGTATTATTTTTAGTGCAGCCCGAGGAAGGAAGACAGGCTTGGATCCAGCAAGAGAGTTAGGATGGAAAGATTTAGGCTTAAAAATAAAGCAAAGTATGACTGTTCTTTGAAAACTGAAGAGAAAAATCAGTAAAGCTATTGGAGAGGTGGAAAAGGTGGGAAGGTCCTTTAGATGTACATGGGAATACTTCATTTGGGCTACATAACTGATGAGTATGCCAAGGTATAGATGGAAGCAAAAATGATTCTCATCCCATCAATGAAATTGCATCATAGTCCTGAAAGCAAACCAGCACTCCTTCCCAAGACACGTTCACAGGGATTTATTAATTCCCTCCCTAGCTCAGATGCTGATTGTATTTTCATGGGTTAAACTGGCAGAAACATCATTTCTCCTCTTGGAAGACACAAGAGAGCTGTAAAAGTGGGATTTGCATGGAAAATTCAGCTGCGGAGGAACATGTGAAATTGTGCATATCTGCTATCCCTACGAGGATTGGAGACGGCCAAATATGAGAAACAAAGTGAAGATAAACTAGAGGAAATTCACATAATGTGTCATCCCAAGAACTGCGGCTTCACATGGGGCAGCACGTTTAAAAGGCTCTGCAGGCTACTCTGATTCCAGGGATGTCCTTGAGTTAAGCAGTTAAAATCAATGCTGCAAACCTTGCCAGAGATGCTGAGTGCCCCTCCCTCCCCCCGTCCCCCAAGCACAACACAGAATGAAGCCCCAGGGTCTTTCTCCTCCTACATTCCTTCAGTTTTTTCTTTTGGACCTCTTCTGAGTGTCAAGTGTGCATGTCAAGGAAGCACTAAGTTAAGACATGCATTGTACAATACCTATCTACCAGGAAAAACCCTTTCAGACTTCCAGCTCTTGCAGGTATGCAAATAATTTCAGATTGGAGGTGAAATGATGCCTGCCGCCTTCCAGTGCAACATGTCAGTATTTTACTTCCCTTATGTCAGTTCTCTTAGACCAGGGTCAGCCAAAGTACAGCTTGCAGCTGCTCTCCCCTTTGATTATTGATGAGGAAGGTTATTTATTTTTTCATGCAGCTCTGGAGGTGTGCAAGACATTTCACACAAATAGAAGATGACAGGACCTGAAGAGTTTACACAAATCAGACGCAGCACAGTGAGTGAAGGCAGACAGTGGACTGGAGGCTTAATATTATAATTTGCAGATGCATCCTGTTAGCTGGGCAAAATGTGGGTGTGAGAAACCCATAGTTGCTACTACTGGGCCTTTTCCCTATGTACAAGAGTCATTCTGGTATCAGCTGCATCCTCTACCAGGGGGACTTCAACCTGCTCTTGTGGGTGCACTTGGCAAGCCAATCTCAGACTAGCACACTGGACTCTTTCAAATAAGCTGGATAAATTATGTCACATCAGGAGAACTTGTAGAAAATGTTAAGAGCCTTATTAAACGTACTGGAAAAACATGATGCGGTAGAATTGGGTTATTCACTCTTCTGCAATAGCTTCAAAACTTAAGAGCTCTTTTATGAGCTCCTTAAAGGTTTCTAAACATCTAAGACAACAGTCATCAATAGGAGTTAGGTACCTAAGCCTAAGCCCCCTAGACTGGAGCTGTAGCAAAGTCATATAATGCCTGTGGATTGGGCACAGAGTGAGAAGGAACACACCTAAAATACTGGGTTTCATCATTAGGATAAAGAACCTCTCTTCCTAAAAATCTGTCCTGCTTGCATACCTGCACTGCATCTGGGCAGGACTCTGATCCAGCACCCAGAAGCTTGTGGCAAAGAACAGGCAACTTCAAAGAATGCCAGAGGTCCATACAGCCAGATGTCTGGCCACTAGGGCCCACAGCTGGAGCTCAGCCTTTAGGCGCGTATGCAAGCAGGACAAATTCTGAGCCATGGGTTGTTCTTTTCTAATAAAGCAGGATTCCTTTTCCTCACTCACCTTGGGCTATCTTGCTATGCCCAGGCAGGATGGGTTTGAGATTTTTGACATTTCCAGCACAGCTTTGCTCCCATACATAATTCTCAAGCATAATAGTAGGATTTCATCCAAAGCACAGAAAATTAATGTCACAGTAGAAGTCTTGTAGCTAGATTATGCTACTGTATAGTGCGATACAGTGAGTCTAAGATCCTATACCATCCCTACCACTTGTATCCCAGGGCACAGGAGTAGTTCACCTACAAAGACTGACAATTTCCACAGGCAATAATCCACCTGTTTGTTAGTAAGGCAATTTCCCCAACTCCTGGCTTCAAAGCAAGCTGTCATTCTGTATTTTGTATCAGTCAAACCATCCTCCACCCTGCTGGGGCATCACATGAATAAGTGAAGACTTTCTGTGAACTTTTACAGTTATTGCAAAGCCACTTTTCTGGCTATCTGTTTAGTCATCACAGCTGTCTCATTGCCTGTCTGCCTCATCATGACAGTGTCTGAAACAAAATGGTGGAAGCAAAGAAAGGTCTTTCTGGTACTACTTCAATAAGAAAAAAGGTTTTATGTGTATCAACGGCAACATACTTTGTACAGGTGAGTGTTGAAATAGGGAATAATACCAGTGCAGAAATATTCAAATACAGATTTTGGAAAACAGCACAGTCTAGTGAATTGAGTTGGGAGCCAGAAACATATCCAATCCACGGACATGAGCTCCTTTTTCTAGTGAGTTTATTCCCTAAAATTTATTCACTGTGTGGCTGGTCATGGAGGCTCATATTTTCAGAGGTAATTCTGGGCACACAGGTTAAAATCATAAGCTCTGATTGTTCAAAGATGCCAGGCATTTGCAGCTGGAATTACAGCTAGCCATCTTTGAAAATGATGTCCAACATGGCTCACACCAAAAATAGAGGCTCCCAAAATGAGTTGTCACTGTGAAAAAGTTTACCATTAACCTCTCTCTCCATCCCACTCACCTGCCTCTAAAATGCAGATAATTGTATATTTACAGGCAAAAATTCCTCTCAACTTCAGTGGCCTTTGGAAGCAAACACTAAGGTAGTCTGAAGGGAGAACATGCACTATTCAGATAGCATGATCTAACCTTGTCTTGCTCAGTAGTGATCTCTCTCATTGATTTTGAAGTATTATTCATGGCTTTATATGATGGTGGTTGGTTGCAGGAGGCCTTGAAGGATGGAGCAAATACAAGGAGACACAGAGGCAATCCTTAGGTTCTTGGTGGGGATATGCCATGCTGCAATGGATGAAGCAAATAAGCAAAAGAATTGAAATATTATCATTCATAATTAACTGTGCATATTTAAAGTCCATCAGAACAAGAAACAGTTACACCAAACGGCCTAAAGATGACTGAAAAGGTCCAATTAAGATTGCTGAATGTAAGGGTCACAGATACACTATTATATATACACTGGCAATGATCTAGTGTGTCACAGAACAATAGGGATCAGATAGACATGAACAACTGCCCCAAAAGAGGGACGGGTAGAAGGTGGAAGCATTATTGAGGAAGCTATGTCAAAGTGTACGGTGCTGTCAGTGATTTTTCAGTGGAATTTTTCCTAACTGCTAGAGCCTTAGAGTCAGCAATATTTATTGGAAAGGATGCAAAAATCATAGAAGTACATCTACAAGCCAGACTTTCAGCTAGTGTAGAAAGGGCACTGACTAATGAGCTGGCATGAGGAGACACATTTATTTATTCCATGGTCTTTACAGGCTGGCTGCAAGCCCCCAACATTTTGCAAACCATGATCATTCCTAGGGGATATCTATGTCTGGTTAGTTTGTTTGTTTGTATGTATAGTCAGTAACTAAGGTCATAAGCTTTACAAGCATTGACTGTCTCTGAACTGTTACTTGGCTTTGATTTTCCAGCCAGGGTGTTGAGATTTTTAAGCAATATTGTTAATAATAGACATGCACTTTGTTTTAGTTGAAACTAATTATAGACTTGTCTGATGCAGTATTTCATGCGCATGGGTAAAAGGTAAATAGGTTGTTATAGCCCATAACATCTAAAGGTTAAAGTCTGCTTTCAGTACTTATACATGTGCTCCGGGGTGGGGTGAAGAGGGAGCCGTTTTAATTAAAGCGGATCTCGGGGGTCACTATAATTAAAACGCCACAGTGTCTCGTGTATTCAGCATCCCATGTTTCAAAATGGCTGGGGGGAAGGGGTGCTTTAACTAAAACTCATTGAATGAGCTTTAGTTAAAGCACCTCTGCCACCATTTTGAAATGTGGGGCACTGAATACATGAAAAGCTGCAGCAGGTTGGAGCCTTTTAATTAGACTGCTCTAATCCAGCGGTTCTCAACCTTTTTTGTACCTGGACCCATTTGTAAACATCAATGGCCAGTCCTGACCCAGCGCCCCTCACTCCTGACCCACTGCCCCCCAGTGTGTGGGGCAGGGTGAGATGTATGTGAGGCATGGGGGGCCCCAAGCAGCCCCTTGCAGGCTGCAACTCTGGCAGCCTACAAGGGTAAAGCCACGGTTTCCCACATTTTTCTCCTTTAAAGGAGAATCCATTTTTAAAGTTTGTTCACAACCCTTTCATATATTCTTGCTACCGACTTCTGGGTCGTGACCTATGGGTTGAGAAACGCTGCTCGAATCAGAACGTGTTCTAATCAGAATGCGTTGGAGCATGTGTATAGGCATGATTTCACTGGTACGGCAAGAGTTAAGTGAAGACAGAATTTGTCCCAATATGGTTTTTGCCATATAGTTAAGCAAAAACTATCTATCATTGTATTTACACATATTTGTAAAATTGTACCCACTTTGGAATTACTGTGGTATCTCCCGATCTGGATATTTTCAGTCCTCGAACAAAACTTCCCGGTGCCTGGTGCCTGAAGATGAACGATTTGTATGCCACAAAACCCAGTATCTGTTAACATTGTGCAAATTCTGAAATGTCCTTAGTCTGCTCAGGTTCAAGCTCACATATAGTTGGTAGTTGAGAGCACCTGCACAAAAGAGTTTTGTTCAATTGAATTTTGGCAGAACATCTGTTCTTTATATCTATTCCTGCATTGACTTGCTAAAATGATGCTTGTAAGACAAAGAGCATTTTCTACATTTAGTATTTAGTAATTGCATTTTCTTGTTCAAAATGGTTCTTATCCAATCAGGGAGCAGCACCATTTGCTGTTGGTGACCTTTAGCATATCACAAATAATGAATAACAAACAGGTTACCAATAAACTATAAGCTGATAACTTTTTATACGGTCAGCATTGGCCAATATTTAAAATTATGGCCACATCTGTGGAGATCGAGATTAGTTTGCAAAGATCACATGAACTGCAAAAAGCCCTATATCCATTGCATTATTTATGTGCAGGTAATGATTCAGAATCATCAATACAAGATTTTACTTAGATTTCTATTATTTGATATGGTAAAGAAAAAATAAGTCTACAAGGAAGGAGGAGCGCTCTCCAGAGAAGGACCATGTTTACTGTAAACATAGTTTTAAAAATAGAAAAAAAGAGCAAACACATTAACATTTACCAGAGACCCCTCTGGGCATTATGCCATCCTCATTGCTACTCTCTATTATTGGGGTGTATTTGTCATAATTATTTTGTTCAGGTTTCATCTTGAACTCCTGTTCCTTGGAGTTTATAAGCATGTCCATTTCCTTCAAACTGAGCTTTGGCAAAAGGGCAAGGGGTAGGTGGGAAGGCTTTTTGGAGAGAGAATTATTTTTAAAAAACTGGTTTGGTCATTTCAAACTGTACAAATACAGCCCTGGGAAATAGGTTCTGGGGAAGAGAGGAAGTTGACATGCTAATTAGGTATTTTCAGTATCTCTTCAGACTTGAAAGGAAAGCAGTTGTACTCATTACAAGCCAACTCCTGGAAAGCCCCTGCAAACTGAAGTGCTGGGTGATAATATAGGGAAGGATGTGGGGAAGCGATGTATGAGCTCTCTGCAGCTCTCAGATCCACTTGTGGGAGCACAGTTGGTAAAGGGTGACAGCAGCTCCAGCACATTTCCAGTAGCCCACAGAGATGTGTACTGGCGGGAATCTAGAAGGGGCGAAAAGCCATGGGGAGATGGGTAGAGAAGGTTATGCCGCAACTCCAGTTTTCCATCTGGAAATTACCTGGGCTGCCAAGGCTTCCTGCTCGTGCACCCCAGTACCTCTGCGGAATCCACTGAATCCCAACCATAGTTTGTTTCAGGGTGCAATGAAAATATGGTTGGGAGTTACCCTTCCCTCCCATTTCCTAGCTCATTTGCACGGGTACTTCCTTTCTTTCGCTCTATACTGCATTATTCACCACAGGGAAGCTTTTAGTCCTAGGAAAAGGTCATGCTTACATTTAATTTAAAAGGACAAAACCTGCTAGCAAGACTTTGCCTGTGGTGGTTAGGAATTCCACCTAGGCAGCAGCACATGGGAAGATTTCAGCATTACCTGTGCACTGGAGTACAGTGTGATGGTCCTAAATGTTTTCGCCACCTAACTAGAGCCTGATCCAAGGAAATTTGAAGTCAATTAGCTTTGGATTGGGTCCCTGACCCTCGGCTTCCACAGATGTCTGCTTGCAAAGCTAAAAGCATTCATTCAGTGCCAGGCTGGAAAAATGCCAAGAACCTAGAGGCAATCATAAAATAAAAGGATTTGGTATTTAATGGAGGCATCTTGACAAATGTTCCATTTCCCGCTTTTTTAAACAACAACACATTCTTTGTTCCTTTGTAAATGTATGTCAAATATCTTTTTAAATTGTGGGATATATATTAAACTATTTTAAATGCCAGGTATTGTAACAACATGTTGGATGCACTGGGGGTTAACAGGGTTCAAATTAAAACACGCCAGTATGACATCTGTGTAGTAGCGGCTGAATGTTAATGCTCCCTGCAGCACTCTGATAAGCAGAGAGTAATTGCTCTAGGTGCATGAGTAGCTTTACACAAGTAAGGAGGTGCATGGGGTTGAATGGGCCTTCTCATGTGAGTATCTGCAAGATGTTGGGACCTTAATTACGTACTAACCATCCTTTTACCAGATGCCCAGTAAATATGATGCACCTCCCCTAGCAAGCAAAAAAGAAAATGATACAGTGTTCTATCTATATTTCCTACTGTGCTTTTTACTACAAGTTCATTTTGATGAAGACACTTTTGCTGACTCCTTTACATAGGAGAAGTACTGTGGTGGGCTCTTATTGCCTCAATCACAAGAGTGTTTCTAGAAACAGGACAGTACGTGGCGAGAGATAACGCATCGTGGAATCTGCTGCACCTGCTTGGCTGCAGTATCCGTCCTGGTGGTCACATGGATGTTATGGTGATAAGAGATAGTCATTTTTGTCCCGTGCAGATCAACGCAGTCTGTCCCACAGAGCAGAAGTGGGAGCAGTGGCGGTTTCGATCTGATCAACCAGAATGAACAGTTTTTAAAAGCCTGGTTGGTGTCAGACTTGTTTAAATCAATTGCCTTGAGAGTCCATTTATGCTGAAAATCTCCGAGGAGGAAACAATCTTTCCAGCTTCTCACTATTTTTACGGACAACATGAACCATTTTTTGCAGTATAAAATTTCAGCCCACAAAAGCCAGTTACAGCAAACTATTTCCATTCTAATTATTATCATTAAGAAGCCAGAATCCACTGGTTTTTTTCTCTTTGAATGCTTAAAGCAGATTGTGATCAAAGCATAATTTATTCAGTGTACGGGTCATCACTGCTTTTCTTACTGGAAGTACTTTACACTGCCCTGGCTGTCACTATTTACTTCACTTCATCCAAAGGTGTTCTGGGTAACCCCTAGTCAAGTATGCATTGCATGGTCCCCTTTTTGAGTTTAATCCATGAAGATGCAAGTTTTTAGGAGCCACTACCCTGATCTGTAACTCAAACTGTAGAGACTCATGCCTCTGGTTCAGTGTTGACCAATATGGCATCTATCACGCTAGGCCAGCCTTTCAACTTTTTTAATGTTAGGCACCCCTGATTTGACTTGAGGCGTTTATGAGTCGAGTGACACCCCTGAGCCTGCACTTATCTCCTCACACCTGCTTATGCCCTAACACCCGGCACCCTGGCACTAGACAGTTCACAAGAGAGACTAAGACATGGTATTAACGTAAACTTGGATTCATTGGCACAGCTCTGTTGATCATAAGTGTGTCCATGATCCCTGCCCTCGGGAGCTTACAAAGGCTTCAGCTGTGCTCCATGTAGGTGCAGGGGTTTATCCAGATGGCTCTCACAGCAGCAGCAGGGCCTGTTTTCAGACATAGTGAAAATTTACTGAGAAAGACTAGGGGAACACAGCTGCTCCATGAAGCCCATTGCACAACATGATGGAGGAAAGAAGGATTAACCAGTACGGTTGAGGGAGTTTCAGGAGAGCTCTTAATGCTTTGGCAAGTGAACTTGATCCAGAAAGCTGTTCTACAGGCGAGAGTGGTGAGGAAGAAAGTGCAAAGAAGATTATGGGAGAAGTGCATGGCCTAATTGCTTCTCAGTCAAATATCATAACCCTGTCCTGGCTTTACAACACTTTACCGTGCTGATTATTTCTCAAAGCAATGTAGGCAGATTATTACTGCCTTTTTACATCTGGGCAGAAGAGATCAAGCCCTGAAACTTGCTCTCATTCATCCCATGAACTGGCTACCCTAGACATTTAACTACGTGAAAAGTCAGGTGCCCCTTTTTGTTTTTACTTTTCTGAATTGCTGTTTTATTTTTAACAGCTTGCAACAGAAAGAAATGCGTTATCGCATGACTGTCTAAAGTAAATAGTACATTGTGGTTTTGGGCTTGGACACTTGAATGTGCAACTTCCCAGCAACAAGAACTGTTCTCTCTGTAGGGTATTTCCGGTAACACTTCTCTTCTTTTAAGAAGTAAGGAAAACCGTCACCTGGAAGCTGAGACAGTGCTATTCAACTGACAGTGTTAATACTTAGAGGTGTAAGCATAAACTTATACTTTAGACTTAGGAAAAGAGACAGTACATTCTTGCTTAGCAGAAAAATTACAACAGGTTATGATTATTATAGAAGACATGAAGCTTTGGGTGATCCTGAATATAGCCCTGACCTTGTTCATGTCCAGTTGGGTTTCCTTGGCCAGTTAATTTCACTTTTCTGTGCTTTGGTTTCCCATTCTATAGAAATGAATGTTTCTGTGGTTTATTCTTGAACATTTGAGCAACCAACACATGTACCTCAAAGTCACTAAAGGGTTACATCATTTAGACTGCTATGAAAAGTTCACTAAAACAGTCTTTCAAAATCCACTTCACTCGATTGTACTTTCTGTTCTCAACATTGTGAGTGTGGTTTAGCTTCTAGTATCTGAAGTTCAGGCTACTGTGGTTTGACTTCAGAGGAGTATCCATGAATACAAGTGTTTTAAAGATTTGAATGGGCTGTGCAGTCCCTTGGAATATACTCATATAACACAGTACTGTACTCTACAACCTTAATTATATAGGTCTTGACCATCAATGGTTACCTGCATGATGACATCATCATTAAAACCATGTGAAAGGGAACCAAGTGCCTTTTTCAGATGTACCAGTCATTCTGCAAGAAGCAGAAAACTCTTGACCAAGACCCAGAGAAGCAGAAGATGGGCATAACAAGTGTTATGTAAAACAACAGCAGGAAGGTCTGTACATGTGCATGGCAGGAGGCGTGATTGTGGGATGCAGCATAAGATCCTATCATGCTGGTGCAGGAGACTTGCCCTGGATTGCAGCAGCTGCGGTCTTCCAGGTATGGAGGCACAGGCTACTCATGCAAATTAAAGCTGGAAAAACCAACTATAGAGCTAGTACACACTTTTTAGCAATAACTTTATAGCTGGTTGGACCTTCTTATGATGCCACGGTTAATTTGTACATGTAGCCAGTCTAAATTGCGCAGTAAACCAGGTAATAGCACAACAGATGTAATATGTAGAGGGGGGCCTGGGTGATTTATCAAACAAAATGGACAATATTTACCCTTCCTAGCCCAAAATATGGAATTTAGGCTGGGTACAGATGTTTATTACACAGTAAGTATAACATGCCGAAAGCACTCTACAGCCATAACCTAACCAAGCAGACGTTCACCACACAGAGTGCTTTAAAAATGGCAGAAAACCCTGGATGGATGTGGTATCAGGCTAAAGCACTTTAGGTTATAGCACTTTATCAAACATCTGTACCAGATCCCATCATGACTCAGGTTAGGTCACAGTCCTCTGGCATCCCAGGGGTCCCTTGCAGGGCAGCGTATTAGCTTCCACTGGTGCTAACCTGCTCTGGATGAGCATTGGCTGAGCCCTGCCCCTGGGCTGTCTCTGCCTTGTGTGGCTGGGCAGGAGGTATGGGGACAGAGCCCCCCTGCTGCATGGTCCCCCCCAGCTTGCTGGCTCAGGGGGGAGCTTGCTGGTTCCTGGTCTTGGGGGAGGTTGGATCAGGCCCAAGCCTCCTGACAACTGCAGCCAGGAGTGGCAGCTTGGGGCTCCCTGGCCCAGCTTGAAATATAGCCCCTCTGCCATGCAGGCCCAGCCCCCCATAAGATCAGAGCCAGAAAGCTGGAGGGAGCCCATGTGGCAGAGAGCTCTGTTCCCCCTCTCTCCCCCCACAGCTGCTGCTGACAGCCTCCAGCCGGCAAGGGGGTATGGCTGGGGAGAGGGGCTGTGCCAGCAATTGCCTGGGATGCATGTGGGAGCACCCCAGCTTGCTGGCCTCAGCCAGTGTAGGCCACTTCTGTGCACCCCCTTCCTCCCAGGGTGACTGTCAGTTCTAGTCGCTCCCACACTCATCTAGGGCACTTTGAGTAAGGAGCAATACTTAAAGCACTTCCACCTTGGGCTTTTTAAATGACTGTACTTAGCCATAGATGTTTTCATCACTTGTACCTGTTTGAATAATTACTGCTTAAATAGTCAGTTCAGCTGTCAGGGGTATTTATGACTGTTCAAATGCTTTGGTTGACAAACTTTACCTCATCATGATTTTTCCATTTGGCCATGAATAACTTCCTCAGCCCTATTTGTTCTGTGAATTTATCTGAGTAAGATCCTCAGGAAATAATTCTTGGTCTTTTGCTTTCCTTTTCCATTTTCTCAGTCTGCTGCCCCTACGCTACACAAACTTACTGATGAACTGTATGTCTTAGCTCCTACAGATAAATGGCTGGTACAGCAGGTGAAGGCTCCCCAGTGCGAGAGATGTCACAGCAAAAGGAATAGGAAGAGATTATTACAACTGTTATTAAAAAGGAAAAAGGGCAAAATTATAACATAGATCAGCTTCAGTGAAGTCAGTCTAAATATGCACAGGCAGGATTCCAGGAGTTCAGAATTTGGCCCATGGTACGTACAGCTGAACGTACGAGTTTACTGTGGAATCCATGTTGGCTTTTAAGGAAATTCCTTTATTGGCCATCTCAGTTTCTCTCAATGTTACCCATTTTAGGATTCAGGCACATTAAGCAAATCAGCCCAGGTCAGGAACACCATGAATGATTTAGGAGAATCTGACCAGCTAAAAGACAATGGAATTTTGAATTAATCCCATGCCATTGTAATAAAGGAGATACAGCACTGACAGACCCCTGCCCTTGCATGCAGGGGTGTTCTCAGTGAAGCTGAGGAATATTTAGGAATACATCATATACGGAGACTTCATAAATCAGTTATGCTGTACCCATAAGGAATCTGATATGACTGTCATAGAAAACAAGAAACTAGTAAGGTTTAAATGTGTCATGAGCTGGGCTAAAAAACCACCCAGTTTTTAGCACTAAGCTTGATCCTTTAACAACCAAATCAAAAGAGTATCTCTAGTAGCTGGTAGCAGTAGTACACCCTTATCTTCTATGAGAACCAGACATCAAGGGAAGACAACACAAGCTGGCCAGCTCATAGACAGCTCATCTTAATCCTCTGAAGTTCCAGGAATTCAAGTCACTATTCAGAAGCAATTTTTTGTAATAATCTTCTCAGGCTGACCTTTCTACACCCTGGAGAATTACTTCACCACTAAAAGTGGATCGGACACTAGGAGTTGACACAACTCCTCTGTGCAAGTGTGTCCAATTCACATGAAAGGATCTGCAGTGTTGAGCCTACAACTGCCTCTGCAGAGACAGATACAATGGTCTAGCAGGTCTTTCTTAGACACCTTTTCTAATGTTCTTTGATGCTGGGAGTGAACAGACTAAACAGATGCACCACTTTAAATGTGTGGGGTGGGGGAGAGCAAGAAGGTCTTATCAAAGTCCAGTTGATCCAGTATAACTGTTTCATCTGCCTATTCCTTAGCCTCAGTCAGTGAAGCTAAACTGCAGTAATTTAAAACCGTGCTTCAATCTGGGATAGACTACTTTGGCTTAGCTTTACTTATTGTAGGTTAGAAAAGGCCAGATGAAGCAGATCAGCTGCTGCCAGCTCCCAGGCAGTAAGTCCTTGGCTTTAAAAATATTAAATTGGACATCTGTCCATGCCCTGAGCCAACATCTTACTGTACAAAACCTTGCTAAACTTTATGGGCAGTGGGAGGTGATACCAACAGATAACATGGCTGTGATGAAATACTGCATTCTCCTATGCTCACCAATTTAAAATGTAATACTGTCACTTACGTGATCACAGTAAATCTATTTCCAGGGAAATGCGAAATTTAAGGAACCGCAAAGAATTACTTGAAAGTACTGTGTGAAAGTAATAGTGAAAAATGGACCCTGCTGTTAATTGAAGTAAAAAAAAAAAAAGGAACATCACAACTCTATATGACTTCCATTATTTGCGTACTTCTGTTACTGAAATCAGAATAGTGTCTTCCAGTAAAATCTAGTTAACTAGATGACTCATGTGATATCTGAAGTGACCATGGATTGCTTCTTAGTTACATGCCCTCACTGGAGTTTTCGTGTCCAAGGGTGGATCCAAAAAAAAAAAGAGGAATTGAAAATAGCTGATTGTAAAGACGGCCATTCATTGTACTTCCTTATTTATACTAAAATAAAGTAGAAAACATTGTTAACCATTTTAGACTTTACATTAGTCGTCCCCTGACACTGAGGGCACCATTAAAAGACATTGACCACCATTGAGGGCACCATTAAAAATATTCCCCTCATCTGTGCAGGCAAAATGTTCTAAATAGACAGACAGTGCGTGATAGCATTGGAGTGATCTTGTAGCTGTGATGATGCAGGAAAGGCAAGGAGGATCAGACACAGAACCCTGCCTCTAAATAGACACTGCATGCGCACACACAGATACACATGCAGATGTTCAGATTCAAATCCTCAGTCTGCATGCAGCATCTGACACTGTGCACAGCACTTTTTGTGTACACTTCAAAACACTTGGATGGGGAATTTAAATTGCACCATTTACATTACTGGCAATCCTTAAAATATTTCCAGTTCTAAATATAGGGAATAGTACAACTATTAGGATAAAGGAAAATATCATGGTGAAGTAAATATCCAAGCTGATCTTTTCAAAAGTGACCACTCATCTGGAGTGACTTTCAAATCCTGAACTTGAGGTACCTGAAAGCAGACCGTAATAGCACTGTGCAAATGCATCTACACACTAGAAGCCCGACTCTTGTATGGTATGTTAAGCTACAAAACTTCCAAAAACTGAACTACCCAAAATCAGGTTTTCACATTTGACAATACTGACCTGGCCAGCTCCTAGTGACAGCCATAGTTCATAGCCATCTGTGCAGGTCTGAAAAGTAAATGCTCCAGAAATAGAAGAATCCAAGAATAGACTTGATTGAGCAACGTGTAAGTGAAACTATTTTTAAAGACAGACAGTGACTGTGAAAGAAATCTTGAACTTAGAAATGGAGAGGATAGCACTAAAAGCTCCAGAAATCACAGCAGATAGTAAATCCCAGTCACTGACATCTTGGAGAAAGAAATGTCAACTCTTTTGAGCAGCACTTATTTTAATGTTTTTAAAATGTGAAGTGAGAGTTGTAAGCTTTGAATTGGAATCCAATCACTATGCCCCCTTGAGCAAAGCTCACAGCTAACTAACTTCCATGCACCATCATTGTTAGCCTTCTCCAGTTGCAAGATACAGCACCATGTACTGTATCTTTAATCTTTTCTCCTTGGGCTAAAATCTACCCTCACTTATAAGCCCACTGCCATCAATGGTTGAGGATACAAATTAACCCCCCAAAGAGAAAAAGCAAAAGAACCTAGGCACAAAATTTCACTCTGCACAGTTATAACATGGTTTTAAATACTGAAACTTTGCAGTGCCAAGGAGAATGAAAAAAAGACCAGTCTGTTTAACAGGACTTTGCCTGTGTGTGGCATCCAGCCAGACTCTGAGAGAATCTGAGGGGGAAATATCTGTCCCATACTCTGCAGGAGCTTGTGGTCTCTTCCTGAAAGATCATTTTTCTATCCTTGCCCTCTCCAAACTAAGCTTTTCCCCTCAGTCCCTAAAAAAATGCATTGTTGCTTGGATCTTGGAGAATAACAATAGGCAAACTGTAGCTCACCTTACTCCGGAGGGAAGTATTAGCTTATATTCCTCCCTGACTGCATTGGACTAAATTGATATAGGCCATTTTTAAACTGACTGGAGGATATTTTCTAGCAGACAGTTGCTCTGATGTCAATAAATCTATTTGAAAACACCCCTTCTATTTAACAGGCCCTAGTATGTTGTGCAGGCAAGACCTGAGGGCCTCAGAAGGGGTTAGAGTCATGGGGAACAGCTTTTCCCTTTAATTCACACTCTTTTTCCACCTACAGCTGGATGCTAGGGGCTACCACTGCCAGAGAGCAATGCCATTTACAAAAAAAAAAAAAAGGAAAGACTGGGGATCAGGGAACTGAACATAAGCTCTGAGATACAGCTTCCAAGGTTTGTGCAGATATGTATTTGTCATTTTATGCATGTAACTATGTAAATGCAAGCTAATTTACTTATTTTTCATATTGTCTGCCTGTGACTCCACATTTCATTTCATGGTCAATACACATGCCCCAAGCAGTGTGGGGAGAAGAGATAAACCCACACACAGGTCAATAGCAAGGAGGGTGAGGCAGCTGAGGTGAACAGGTAGCTGAGCAAGCTGGGGGAAGCAAGGCATGCTGGCAGATGCCTGGAATTGCTAGGTTAGGGTGGACCCATATGTCAGTCTCAACATCAAGCCTGGCTTTGCTGCCTGAGCCAGATTTGATGCTGCCACGTCTGCCATGGGTTGGTGGGCCCTGTGGAAGGAGTATCAAAGTTGGCCAAGTATTACGCCTGGATGAGGTCCCTGGATCAATGCTGGGATGGCTGGGGGTAGTGTGGCAGTACCATGCAGGAGAGAAGCTCTTCTGTTTGGGATTTGGTTGGGAGATGGGGACAGGAGGGTCTCCCCTTGAACTTTGGGGTTGGGAGCCTTCTGCTCACGGCTTCTACCCTGCTTGGCGTCTCGCACTGGTGTCCCTCAGGGGTCCGTGCTTGGTCCAGTTCTTTTCAACATCTTTATCAATGATTTGGGTGTGGGGGTGAAGAGCTCACTGGCCAAGTTCATGGAGAACACCAAGTTATGGGGGAGCATGATTACGCTTCAAAATAGGCTGCAGATACAGGTGGACCTAAACAAGCTGAGAAGTTGGGTGGATCGAAACCAGATGAAGTTCAACATTGAGAAATGTAAAGTGCTCCACCTGGGGACAAACAATCCCCAACATACTTACAGGCTTGCTGGCGCCAAACTGACTAGCACCATGACTGAAAGGGACCTCGGGGTAATAAGAGACGTATGAACATGAGCCATCAGTGCGATGCTGTAGCCAGCAGGGCAAACAAGACTCTGGCATGCATCAACCAGTGCATCTCAAGCAAAACCAAGGAAGTGATTCTTCCACTTTACTCAGCACTGGTGAGACCGCAGTTGGAGTACTGCATCCAGTTCTGGGCACCACACTTCAACAAGGATGTGGAAAAACTTGAGAGAGTCTAGAGATGAGCTACCCGTATGATCAGAGACTTGCAAGGCAAGCCATACGAGGAAAGGCTGAGGGACTTGGGCCTCTTCAGCCTAAAAAAGGGAAGGCTGAGAGAGGACTTGGTAGCAGCTTACCGCTACATCAGGGGAATATATCATGGGCTCGGTCAACACTGTTCACCAGGGCACCCTTGGAGAAAACCAGGAGTAATGGCCACAAACTCCTGGAAGATCAATTCAGGCTCAACATTAGGAAACATTTCTTCACAGTCAGGGTGTCCAGACTGTGGAATAAACTCCCTCCAGGAGTGGTGCAATCGCCTACCCTGGAAATCTTCAAGAGGAGACTGGATGGTCACCTTGCTGGGGCCACCTGACTCCAGTTGTATTTCCTGCCTAATGCAGGGGGGCTGGACCCAATGATCTTCTGAGATCCCTTCCAGCCCCCTACACTGTACAATCTACAAGCAGGCTATCCATAAGCTGAAAAAAAATGGGCTCTGCAGTTGCCTCTAGTAATCATTGTTGGAACTACATCTTTTACTCAGCCAGGGGCAGGCAGTAGGCCTGTGTGAAGCAACTAGCATTCGCTTCAGATTCGGATTCGGCCAATTTGGGGGACAGTGATTTGATTCGGTGATTCAAATCACTGTCCCAAATCAATTCTCAGCTGCTGCTGAATCTCCGAATCACCCAGGCCCACACCCCGCCCACTCTCCCAGCCCCCCACCATGGCTGCCTCGCCTACCCCAGCTGCTGGCACTTTGAAAAAAAAAGCCCTGACTCACCAGTGCTGCTGGGCAGGGGGGGCATCCCCATTGCCCCCCACTGCCCCTCCACTGCATGGGGGGTGGGGGGCGGGGGGGCTGGGGGAGCAGGCAGGGGATGGGGTCTGGCAGGGCCCCCTCATGGCCACTTCCCCCCTCCTCCAGCCCCCCCCCCCGGGCCCTATTTAGCAGCTCTGAGTCTGGCTCCAGCTCCCTGGTGCAGTGGGTGGGGACTGCCCAAACCATCAAAGGTCTCCAAATCTTTTCCAAAGATACGGAGAGCTTCAAATAGATTTGAACCTTTTTACTGGTCTCTTGATTTGATTCAGATCTGAAGATTCAGCCACTGAATCAGAAGGGGCTGAATCTCCTCCAAATCGAATCAGCACCCGAAGCTTCGCACAGCCCTAGCAGGCAGGCATGACAGCCAAGTGCAAGGGCTGCCTTGCACTTGGCAGCCATGTCTCTGTGACAGCTACTTGTAGGAGAACATTGTAGGCCCTTCAGATACCTGGACACACCCCCCCACCCCGCCCCACCACCACCAGTCTTTGGGGGAGGAGTGTGCCTTCAGGGCCAGAAGCAAACCTATTTTGGAGTTCTCAAATGGCCTGATGAGTCCGTATTTCACTTCCTAGCAATTCCAGTGCCCTAAAGACTGTCTACATGGGCAGAACCTTGTCAGGGCTAGTCAGGCATGACAGTGCCCTACAGCCACTGCACGGGAGCCTTCCTTCCACATGGGCAAGAACATGGCCAGGCTTCAAGGTGGTGCTTGGACTTTACAGCCACAGAGCAGTAGGATCAAAATTATACCTACCTCTGTAACAGAAACTAATAAGAGAGTCCAGTATGCTCATTAGCAAAATAATGTGATATAGTCAGCTTGTCAAAATAGATTAAGCTCATAATTTGGCCTTATCCATAATGAAAGAAACATAAAGCCGTTGTGGTTAGGTAATCAACTGGAATTCAAAGGTGCAACATAAATGTATTCACTGTTGCCTGCTGCCTGGTGCTGCTCTTCTGTGGAGGTACAAGAGGCCCTTTTGGCAATCACAGAATCATAGAAAATGAGGGTTGGAAGGGACCTCAGGAGGTCATTGGTGAGTTTTTATTCACCAAGGCGCCACGGGGGTTACAAGAAACAATGGCCACAAGCTAGCAGAGAGCAGATTTAGATTGGACATTAGGAAGAACTTCTTCACAGTTAAGAGTGGCCAAGGTCTGGAACGGGCTCCCAAGGGAGGTGGTGCTCTCCCCTACCCTGGGGGTCTTCAAGAGGAGGTTAGATGAGCATGTAGCTGGGGTCATCTAGACCCAGCACTCTTTCCTGTTTATGCAGGGGGTCGGACTCGATGATCTATTGAGGTCCCTTCCGACCCTAACATCTATGAATCTATGAAAAAACCCCCTGCTCAAAACAGGACCGTTCCCAACTAGATCCCAGCCACGTCTTTCTCAAGCCAGGCCTTAAAAACCTCCAAGGATAGAGATTCTACCACCTCTCTGGGTATCCCGTTCCAGTGCTTCACAGCCCTGCTAGTGAGAAAGTTTTTCTTAATATCCTACCTAAACCTCCCTTGCTGCGACATGAGACCATTGCTCCTGTTCTGTCATCTGCCACCACTGAGAACAGTCCAGCTCCATCCTCTTTGGAACCCCCCTTCAGGGAGTTAAAGGATGCTATCAAATTCTCTCTCAGTCTTATCTTCTCTAGACTAAATAATCCCAATTCCCTCAGCTTCTCCTCAGAAGTCATGTGCCCCAGCTCCTGTACCATTTTCACTGCCGTTCGCTAGACTCTCTCCAATCTGTCCACGTCCTTTCTATAGTGGCAGGCTCAAAACTGGACACAGTACTCCAGATGTGGCCTCACCAGTGCTGAAGAGAGAGGAAGAATCACTTCCCTTGGTCTGCTGAGAACACTCCTACTAATGCAGCCCAGGATGCTGTTAGCCTTCTTGGCAGCAAGGGCACATTGCTGACTCATATCCAGCTTATTGTCCACTTTCTGCAGAGGTCCTTTTCTGCAGAGCCACTGCTTAGCCAGTTGGTGCCAAGCCTGTAGCGGTGAATAAGCCATTCTAAGTGCAGGACCTTTCACTTGTCCTTCTTGAACCTCAGGAGATTTCTTTTGGCCCAATCCTCCAATTTATCTAGGTCACACTGGGCATTTCTACACAAGATGCTACATTTGCCATAGCGACGAGCTACAGTGATGTAGCTCGTCACTACGGTGATGTAGCATTAGCGGGGGTGAACTGTGATACCGCTGCTACTGTGCAGTAGCAACAAGCTGCTGCACTGTAGCTGGTTGCTACTGCACAGTAGGCTCAGAAATGACCCATGCAACACCAGGACTGTACAGTACCAGCAGTTACTGTATAGTCATTTCATACTTGCTAAAGCAAGTAAATGAGTGTGCAGTAACAACTGTGCATTTAGGCGAACATGTAGAGATGCCCTCTGAATCATAGCCCTACCCTCCAATGTATCTACTACACTCCCCAGCTTGGTGTCATTCATGAACTTGCTGAGGGTGCAATCCATCCCATCTTCCAGATCGTTAATGAAGATACTAAACAAAACCATCCCCAGGACCAACTCCTGGGACACTCCACTTGATACCAGCCAACTCAGCATCAAGCCACTGATCGCTATCCGCTGAGCCCGACAATCCAGCCAGGTTTCTATCCACCTTACAGTCCATTCATCCAACCCATACATCCTTAGCTTGCTTGCGAGAATGCTGTGGGAGACCATATCAAAAGCCATGCTAAAGTCAAGGTATAATCCTCTGTCAATGTTATGAATCCTGAAAGGCCTGAGTAAATGACATTTTTAGTGACTTTCCCCAGTGGATGTGAGGAAAGAGCCCTGCCCTTTGTTTCCATAAGTACCCAAAAGATCAACGCCTCCCTCCTCCCCCAAGACACCTTCTCAGAGGGACACAAACAAGTTGCACCCCAAAGCATTTCAAACTCCAGGTACCTAACCTACAGTTTTGTATTGGGTAGAAGGGGGAATATCACGTTTGTTTCTCAATTGCCTGACAGAAAAAAATAAAGGAAGCTGACTCAGTAAAATCCCTTGTTTTACTCGCATTTCACTCCCTTAGCTCTGAGGAGCACCAATTTGCAGGGGAGGGAGATAACATTAGGCAATAGCCAAGAGGAGAGGGCTGCAAAAGAAATAGGGAAGTCTTGTTCCCAAAAATTACTGTAACTCCTGCCTCCCAAAGAGATTGGAAGGAAGTGGGAGATCATCCTCTACAAGACTATTTCACTGTCAGAAAAAGGGAGCTATGGGCTAGGCAGCTACAAAGGATATCTTTTATCAAGTTGTCTCTGTCTGTTGCGCTGCCCAGTACTAAAATCATAATTTAGTCAGACTCTCTCTGTCCCTGTTCCACCGTTCCTGAGAGGACTCGTTCATTTTTGCCCTGAATACTTTACTCTGCCAGCAAGTTTGTGTAACCAGTTCCTGCAACCAGGTCACGAGGCGTGTGATCATAACATGCTGTGCTCTGGCCGGCCACCTGATGGCCATGGGCAGCTGGTATTGATTAAAGCAGCCCACAAGGTGCTGCACAGGTTTCCCTCACTTACGCTGTACGTGCGTTCCTGGAAAACAGCGCATAACTTGAATTCACGTAAATGAAACGTGTTTACAATGTAACAAACAGGGATATGTTCCAAGACCTTGACTGTACTGACCCCCAGACCCATTTCTACCACTTTTACAAGACAATTTTGTACTCGCCAACAGCAGCGCATGAATGTTACCATAATGGGGACGGCAACTACAGAAACACGCCGCAGACAATGAGTGAGGAGCACAGATCCACACAGGAGACTATATTTTGCTGCGCGTCACTCCCACAGTGCACCGCACAAAGCCAGTGACTGCAGGCTTCCACCACACCGATCGCATAAGAGTGAATTTACCTCGCATATAACCAACTTTTGGTATAAAAAGGGTCATCACATAAGAGTGAATTTGCACACACAGAACCCGCATAAAGCGAGGGAAACCTGTAATCTGTAACTCTAATATTGCTCTAAGACAGTAGGGGCCAACCTTTTTGGCAGGCAAGCCACAAATTAGGGGCCAACTTTTTTGGCAGGCAAGCCACCACTCCTGCCCGCTCCCCATTGACTCCTTTTCCCTTCCCCTGCCCCATCTGCTGCTCCACCTTCTGCTCCCTACTCTGTGCTCTCTGCCCAATCTCCTGATTTATTTTATGCGTCCTGCCTTCTCTTCCCTGTCTGATCTGCTCTGCCTTCTGCTCCCTACCCTATCTGCTGCTGTGCTGCCTGTCCCCTCCCTGATCTGTCCCAGGCCATATACACAGGCTGCCCGTGCCACTTGGGACACTTGTGCCACAGGTTGGCCACATCTTCTCTAAGCCATGCGTGTGCCAGTGTATAACCTGTATGAGAATCTGGGAGCCAGGAAACTGCAAGGCTTCCCAATTTTGCTTGAAACTAGCATTTCTCTGAGTTTAACATGGTTGTAATGCAAACCGGAACTCACAGCGCTGTATTTTATGTAGAAAAGATGTAGGAAGAAAACTGTATGAATTATTGAGAATTTTGACTACTACTCAGGCAGGTTTTAGTTGCCTGTTTCCTCTGCTAGCATACGCCAAGCCCAGTCACAGTGAAGAACCTGTAGAATCCAGGCAGGCCATATAAATCAAACCTGAGTAAGGCAGCAAAAGTACAGTAAGTATTTCTTCTATATAGTGTAGTAGTAAATAATCTACCAAGTTAATGTTTCACTGATACAACTTGGTTTAAGAGAGGGGAAAAAAACCCATGGATGTTTTATCTGTGACCCTTGGCTTGAGTCTTTTCAATACAGCTTTAACTGAAGAGCAAAGGTTAACTGTAATAGTAAATGTTCGCATTACTATAGCTTAAAGCCATATTCTGTACTTTTCTGTCAAAATGAAGACAAACTGTTTAACATCGATAACAGAACCATAAAAAAGTCCATTGTCTGAAACTATTAACCAATCACTCCTCAAAGCAAACATGGAAGGGCTTGAGTAGGTGGAAATAAAAAGGGGTGGGGAGGGGAGAAGAGACGTTTCATGCTAACCTGAAAATGGTCCGAGGAAGACCTATGGGCAAGAGACATGCAAACCAGCAATCCTAACAGGGGCGAATGACCCACAGGCAGAATATACTCCAGATAAAAATATCTGAAAGAATGAGATTAGGAAACAAAAATATATTAATTTTTAAACAATTCAGTCTTGACAGGCAACTGACTTCAGTGGGACCTGCTGGTGTTCAGTGTCTCTAGGCACTGGGCTCTGAAAAGGAAGAGTGTGCAGGGAAGCAGCGTAATAGGGGAAAAACATGACAAATACTCGTTCTACCCTCAGAGGACACGCATGGAGTGTAAGTGAGAGCTGCATGCTGCAGCATACTGACACAGAATTAGAGAGCTTACATGTATTTAACATTAAATAAAGCACAAAGAGGAGGAATTGTGACAGATGAAACTGATATCGTCTAGTACCAAAGCGGGGCGGGGGAGAGAAAAAGCAGTCACTACTGAAGAATTTTCATGTGGCATTTCTGGCATTATCTTTTGGAAAACACTGGGTTTTGCTACTCTTTCAACTTCTGGAGTTCTCACAAACCATCTAAACCAGGTCTTTATTTATGATGGGAATTTAGAAACTTTTTTTACATTCTTTCAAGCTCATTCATTTTTGACCCCAATTATATTGAATAATGTGGTTACGACTAACATAAATAGAGTTCCGTTATAAATCAGGACATGCTTGCCTGGAGACAGCCCTTTTACTTCCTCTTGCTCGTGTTCCACAGCTGTCCAAATACATTCCCACCATCCCTGAAACCTGCAGCCTGCTCACGTTGCCACAGCTGGTGGGGGGCAGAGGTAGTGGGCCGCAGGCTTTCCCCCACGTATATACAGGCAGTAGGCTGATTCATGCTTCAGTTTATGTTGTATCATTGAAAGGCCAAATACTATTCTATTCCTGAGTAGAATACTAAGTCCCCTTATCAGTAAGAAGTGCTCTCCATGTCAGTTTGATAAAGATCCAGTAGCTTGCTGGTTGACTCCCTAAGGCACAGTGCAGGCTTGGTTTAACAGAGGTGAATGTCCACTTGCATCTTCATGCAAGCAAAAAATGATCATCTGTGATGCAACTAAGGAAAACTGAGTACCCAGAACTTTCCACAGTGGTTACCATTAAATAAATGGTATTTGTCATCATTTACCCTTCAGATATCCTGGAGATATCATGCTATGACTTAGACTAGGAAATAAAAATTGGCTAATTTCTGGAAACTGTTGGCAAAGGATGATGTTCAGATTGTGTTGCTTTGACATCAAGGAGCGGTCATGGGCATGATTAAAAGAATCAGCAATCTGGTCCAGGATGGCATTTCATAATCTTCATTTTCCTGCCAAACAGAAGACCTATCAGGAGGAAGAACAAGCTGCGTGACAAATGCATAAGCACAAGGAACAGGTAAACTGACAGGAAAAGAAAGGACCAATGTGAAACTTCCCCAGAAACTCAGACAACACCTAACTAAGGTCATTTAACATTCCCTCTGAATTCTCTTCATTGTCATCTCCTGGTTTCATCTGGCAGAGGAAACTGCCATATCACAACAGGAAAGCTGTACACGTGGTATTTTTTACTCAGCTGCCATCAAGCAGGCTAGGATTTCTCACCAGAAGAGTTGTTCCTAGGAGAATCACAGTACAGCTTATTGAGATTCATATGAGTAGCTAAACTTCTGGATATTTATCTGGATTCCATGAATCCTTGGGAGTTGCCATTCCCCAAAAATACAAATTAAGAGCCTGATCTTTCAAGCTCTTAATCATACAGATGGTTTTGTTAGAGTGATCCATAGGATATATCCTTAACACTTCACATGCTCATTTTTAACACTGGAAGCATGTAAAGGTTTTTGGCAGTAAAGTTCTCCAAGTGGACAACATCCTGATACAGAGCGCGCACACACAGTGCACCATGCCCTGACGATCCCAAGCAGCCGTCAGAAGCCTAACTCACACCAAAGCCCCATCAGAAGCCACGAACTAGACTAGGAGCAGGTTGCGATCAGGCAGGCTGCACAAACACACCTATGCCATCAGGTTTCTTTCAAAATATGGGGAGAGAGTGAGAGTACTGCTACCTCCAGTTTACCAAGAGCTCATTGGTTAAAGAATTCATCCAAGATGTTACGTGAGAAGATAAGCCTTTCAGGGGTGGGGATTGTTCTCAATCTTTCCTGCTGGCATTGTTTCACTTCTCTTGGAATAATTAAACAGTCATTGGCCCAGAGAAAGGCAGACAACTAGGTATGACTCATGTTTGAAGGTTAGAACAGTCACCTAGGATGGGAAAGATCAGGATTCCACAGTCCCTGCTGCAATGAGTATTTCAGTATTTTATCCAATGGCAATTTAATACACAATATAAATTGCAGAGACATGCAACGTTCTTTTGCATGTTGTTCACCTATGACTGTGTGTTTTTTCATGCTCTTGGAACTGCAGATTCCTTCTTCAGGGCCAGCTTCAAATGCTCTTACTAAAAGCGCTTCATGAATAGTCCCATTGAAACTACTACTAGGATTACTTTCTGAATCTGGCCATCATCTCTTAAGAAATCAGTGAAAAGGGTAACCAATGAGGAGAGGGACAGAGGATTTATTTTTCACTGGGCTTTTATTTCAAAATACCTCAGCATTTTTAGAAACTGGATTTTAAAAAAGGTCTACCATCACAGGGTGGTACATTGGCATGAAGTGAAAGTCTGCAGCTGCACACGATCCCGGAAACTCTGCAATACTCAAAGTGCATTATCATAGTTTTGCAATTAGATTAGCATTTTAAAAAAGAACAAAACATACAAAGAAATATTTTCCTTGCACTGTGGTAAAATGCTACAAATTAATATTGGAGGTAGCTGTTTGCCTGGCCTACTCGTAGTACCTTGGGGTTGCATACATGAAGCTAGCGTAACCATACCCATTTATCTGCACTAGTTCTATGTGGACACTCTTAGTAGTAAACTGCACCTCTCTCTCTACATGGGACATATGGACTTGATATGATCCTGGTTTTACTCTTTCCTCAAAATAGCAGGCCTCACTCTAAGCATGAGGTAAGGAGAAGTCACCTAAGTCAACAGCAATCCTTTTGGTTGAATAAGTATTCAAAGAGCATAAGGAGAGGGCCTTACTCTGCTCTCACTAGAAGTGGCACAAATCATATTGACTTTAATGAGAGCAGAACTGACCCCAAAGCAGGCAATGAGGTAAGTGGCACTAACAAGGAATGAAGTAAAGATTTCAGAAGGAGCTAATTCTAAGGTTTTCCAGGATGTGCATTGAAATTTTGTGCAAGATAGCATTCATTAGTCAAATCATCCACATTTGCTTTCAGCTGGTGTCAACAGATACCAATGTTGTTATTCCAAATTTACTTTGATGTAGGAGAGAGAAGAATTTGACTCAAACTTATTTTGAAAATTGTTAGAAACTGAGGCATCCCAGCATCCACTTTGATAACCTTCTCAACATCTCTCAACTGTACAAAGTGGGGATCTATTTTTCTGTGTCTAGGGAATGCAAGGTGGTGTTTTGGGGGTAGATTCTCGGAGTACCTCTCAGGCTCAAATAGCTGTTATCTCAGCTTCATCCCAAATATATTGGTTTTTGGCTGCTTACATGTTCCAGATACAGGCAGTCCTTGGACTTAACAACACAATTGGTTCCTGAAAACCGCATCTTAATTCAGTGTTGTAACAGAGCCATTTTTCCCATAGGAAACAATGTTATAAATGGAGGATTGATTCCTGAACCAAGGCCTAGTACTTTATTTTCAGCAAAAATACCCCAGAATTTTGCACTTAATCAATTATAGATGAGTAATCTAGCTACATTAAAGTATTTATATTGTAAATAGCAATCATATTGATTTGGAAGGACTTCTTTGAGGTGACTTTGCTGGACTTTTTGAAGAGTTCTTGGCTGGAGTCTTCTCAAGAGTCTCAGCTGCAGGTTCTTCTGGAGTCTTGTCTGCTTTCTTAAAGAAAGTGTCCAAGGAAGTTGGCACAGATGTTCTCCAGGGAGATGGGCATGGCATCGCATTGGATCAAGCGTTGTAAAGGCAAAACTGAGGTCAGAAAGTTGAAACAGGGTGTCAATTTATAAATGATGTAAATGCGAAACATTGTAACTCGAAATGTTCTAAGTCAAGGACTGCCTGTGGAGATTCATGAAGTCTTTATATCAACTCTGTATTAAAGAAAGAAAAGCTCTCCTTAAATAAACTTGTTTTTAACTCAAATCTCTCTCCTTTGGACATGCCACATCATGTCCTAATAACAGCTGAAACAAAATCCCATTCAAGCACATAGGTAAAATAACTTATGTGCATTAGCCACGTTAGATGTAGAGTCAATAACCCAACAGAAGAGATCTAGACTCCAAGATGTCTAGGCCTAGGCATGCATTTTATTTTGTTCTGTGCTTGTACAGTGTGTAGCATGGCAGGGTCCTGATCCGAGGTTTTGATAGAGGTACTACCACAATATTAATAGTAACTACAGCAGCCCTTCTTATAGTACTGCTAGCTAGGACCCCCCCAGTTCTGTCATCTGTACTCACACTGAATTGTAGCCAATGTGATAAGGGTCTGGGCACATGAGCAAGTTATCAGGAGACAAAGACAGTCAGGGCTTTACTGCATGTCAGCTGCTCTGTGGAATTGACCATGTGCACGCACTTATCTCATGGTAACTAAAAGCGAATCCACAGTAGTTTTCCTCTCTTTACTGAGGGCCAAACTAGTGCAGTTTAGCATTCATTTATCATGTGGTAAAAGCAAGCACCCAGACAGTTAATGTTGAGTGGCCAATGCATTATAAAGTCCTGCCTCCAGGCCTTAAGGCTAGCAGGATCAGGTCCTGAGTGCATAGCCTGTTATATAAAGATGTATGATGTAAGTATCAGGTCACAAGATCATGCTGCTGTATTATCTGTGACACTTTTGTGACACGCTGGGCACATCTACACATGCACCCGACTGCGCAGTTGCTACAGCGACATGGTGTCTTGTGTCTGTGATATTTGTGATAATTCATTAAAAATATGGGCATCATGGACACATTTCAACATTTCATAGCATCTGTGTAGAACTTCTTCAGCTTTGCATTCTTTTGTGCAAAAGAATCCTAGGAACTGTGCATCTTCAAGACCAGAAAATCTTCAGTGTAATGCAATTTAGTTTAGCTCAGTGGCAGACATTTCTTCAGCAGTCTTATGCCACTTCCTTGGTTCTACCAAGACCTGGTAGAACATGGCATAGTCTACATCAGCAGCGTTCAACCTTCCCACCCCCTGAGCGGGTCTAGTGGCATGGACCTGGTCCATGGCCCTGATCCAGCGCAGGGGAAGTGCACAGGGTTGGTCCACAGATGTGATCTAGCCCCAGGTGCTGGCTCCCACTATGTGCTGGCATGATGTAGCATGCAAGGCCATATCATCCAGCCTGCAAGGCTTCCCATAAGTGTAGAAATTTTGGAGCAGGAAGTAGTAATTAATGTTGCCACCACTCCCCCGTTTCCATATTTGCCATCCAGTAGGAAGATGCATGGGACAGATGACATGGCCTCGCAAGTTGAATTTGGCCTATGGGCCAGAGGTTGAGCAGCACCACCGGTCTACATGACTTGAGGCCACTGAAAGGCACCTCTAACTTCACATGTCAGTGATATCTGTCAGAAGCAGCTACTCCAGGGGTCATCAATACTGGCCAGTAGAGGTGTTCTTTGAATAAATATAGAGCAAAACTGTATTCAAAACACTATGGAATTTGTTGTGGCTACATTTTTATCAGAAAATACTGGTGTCTTATACAGGTTTCACTATATTTACAAGAAGCCTCAAGACTCCTATCTCCCTAAAGCTCTAATTTGAACCATAACCTCTTCCTCACAAAAAACATTTCTTCAAGAGGGCACAGCCAGCAGTTCTAGAGTCCTTTGCCTTTGTATGATATGCCCAGTTAGTGAAAAATATTGTTTGGGATAATTCACTTTCTGTGTTGCGACTCTGGTCTTCCAGCACAACGCACTTCAGATAATGTTAGTCCAAGTGATGGAGTAATTATGTGTAAATTCATGTTGGAAAACAACCAAGGAGCCTGTTCAGTGTTTGGCAGCTGGAACATGAAACCTTGGACCAACAAGAGAGACTTAATCATGCCCCAGTAGGATTTAGTAGGTTATAGATTAAGATTTACCCCAATATTGTATTTTTCATGACATTCACAATGTAAGAGGAAAATAAATTTGCAAGCACAAATAGGACGCAGTTTCTTTTTCTTCCTCCTGGGACTAATTTGAAAAACAATGGGCCAGATCCTCTTCTCTCCTCACAGCCATCAGAATCCACAAGAATTGCACTGAAGTTAACAGATTAACACCAGTCTAACAAAGCAGGATTTGACCTGTTGTCCTGTGTTTTCGCAAAACAACTAATCCTTATACTCTTCCTTCTCCTATGCAGATGCTGACCACAAAAAAAACCACAATGATAAAGCTGCTTTTTTTCCTACTAGCCCATTCTGTAAACAGTTCTGAATGCCTGAGTGCAAGCATAGCCCACTATTCTCTATGTTACAGAACTGTATTGCACATTTTAAATTGACAATAGTAAGGCTATAAGAACATCACCCATATCAGACCATAATCTGCATTCTTTGAACATCAGGTCTTTGCCCAATACTTTATCATTAATTACCAAACTATATGCTAAGCAAACTGTTAGGGCATCTTTCATCTTACTGGGGTATTTTCCTGTTTTCCTCCCATTTTTTGCTGCTTTGGTCATTGATAACAAGGCATAATAGAACCCAATTCAATTAATGCAATTTATCCAAAAAAAAAGGTCCAGTTCATCAGCCTGAGTCAATCTAACATGCTTTTCAAATTATACTTGTAAAGTCTAATTTTAAAACCATTTAAATCTAATTTATAAATGTTTCAGCTTTTGGCAGAAAAAAGGCAGCTAGCAGTGTCATAATAAGATCCAACTGGCAGAGAGAGAGAGAGAGAGAGAGAGAGAGAGCAGAAAACAATCTTGAACAACATTCTAAAAGACAAAGAATAAAAAATCTAGTATAATTAAAGCTAATAGATGTTACCTAAGCCTGCTAAAGGGTTTATGGGTTTTTCCTTTAAAAAAAATTAACCATCTTTGTAAAAACAAAGCATTCCTAAATACAATGTGCTTATGGAGGCTTTGAGCTGAAAGCAGTGACTTAAAGAACAAGGAGGCACAAGAGGAATTTTTGCATCCAAAGCCACATACTGACAAATCTTGTGCTTTGTTCTCACAAAACCAACCATTGTTCTGAAATAATTCCAGTAGAGTTGCCTTCAGCACAAGTATGTGAATGAGCAAATGAAAAATACTGATACTTTTAACATTCAGCTTTGTTGCAATAAGTAGTTTGGGCTGGTTATCAGCTGTGCTCTGCTTAGCAATGGAAGTGGCAGGTGCCTTCTAGCAACTTGCAAAGCACAGTGGAAACAGGTAGAGCTGGATAGAAAATAGAGAATAGAAAATGTCAGTGATTCTCTATGGTATAATTATTCACCTTTTGTCCAAAAAAACAGAGAGAGAAAAAATAGAAAAGAAAAAAAGAAAACAAAAACATTTCAGCTAAAAACAGAAATATTTGGATTTGGAAATGTTCCCTTAGCAACTCAGGAATGTGCTTTATACTCTTGTTCTTCTCTGTGGGCTGCACAGACAATATCTCCTGCGATGCACTATGATCTTCCTCCTGGGGTGGGGAGAGGATTATATCAGCAGAGTCATTAGCTATCATGCTGAATAAGGATGCAACCAAACTGGGAAAACTGCCCCACAAAAGAAGGACATCTGGGGAGGCTTTCCACTGAGTTCAGTGGCCTTTGGATTAGCCCTATCACAGTTGGCAAATGCATTATCAAATGGTTGGCATGAAGGGAAGCAGTGACCTTCTGTACCTTATGTCCCTAAGGCAGAAATATTTGGACATGATTGTGGACCATTTGGTTAGGATTAGGCAGGCATAAAAGCATAGCTTGTAAAATAGGTAAGGGACAGCATGTCTGTCAAGGAAAGCTGCCTCAGAATTTAAAGATCAAATTCATCCTCCTGCAGCCAGAATAAATGCCTATAAAAGAAAACAGAGCTGAAAGGAACAGCCAGGAATAAGGCACCTTGAAACTGAGAAGTCGTTCTCTAGAGACAAGTTTGGTGTTAGGTGTTAGGTGTGTGGAATTAATTCTGCTCCTGATGAAATCAACTGCAAAACTATCAATGGCTTAACAAGGAAAGATGCTATCCCTTCCGTAGTCACGTGAGAAAGAATCCCTTTGGAATTGCAAAGACGATCATCAGGATCACTTCTGACAGATGTGCATGCTGGTGGAACGTGAGTTCTGCAAAGATAATGCAAGTGGGTCTCCGCTGCTATCTACATAAATATCTGCTCACATGTTCCCTTTGCAGGTCAAGGCCCAAGAGTCCAGACTACGCAGGCTGACTGACTTTCTCTTCTATGACTGATGGAGACAGTTGTGCTAGGGAAAGTTGCCCTGGCACAACCCTTCAGAAGCCTAATTCTCAGAGGTCTGCTCTTTGTGCTGACACTTGAAGGGGAAAGACAGAGCAGATAGCCCTTCACCACGATCAGATCCTAAATCTCTTCTCATCCTTTAACATCTCATACTGACAGGCACACCACAGTGCCTGTCCTAACAAGCTTTCATTGACCAATTCTCATGATTTTCCTGAAGTCAAATGCTTCTGACAAATACGTCACACCCTCTCTTTTGTTGCTGTTTGTTCTAATTGTCACAAGATTTAATGTTAGTCTGCAGAGATGTGCTGTCACACGAGGAAGAGAGGAAGGATAGTCTTGCGGTTATTTAAGCAGGAGATCTATGTTAAACTCCTATTTCTGCCACAAAATTCCAGTATGACCTAAAGCAGGGGTGGCCAACCTGCAGCATGGGTGTCATCAGTGGTACAGGCAGCCTCTGTGTATGGCATGTGGCAGATCAAGTAGGGGACAAGCAGTACAATGGCAAATGGGAAAGGAGGCAGAAAGCAGAGCAGATCAGGCAGAGGAAGGGCACTGGAGTGGCACTTGAGAAGGGAGCAGGGCTAATTTGTGGTATGTCTGCCAAAACATTGGCCTCCTCTGACCCAAATCAGGTCACTTAAACTCTCTGGGCCTTGATTCCTTCTCCCTAAAAACAAAATAATGGTACCTCTTTTCTCCTTTTTTTTGGTCTATTTAGTTCATTGAGAGGCAAGGATTTTTTTGGGACAATTTTTTTATCCCAACCATGCAGTTGGTTCAATAAAGTTAGGCAAACTTTTGAATGTAAGGCATTGAGGTTGGAATAGCCCTTCTTTCTACATGAATGTATGTGACATTGGGATCTTAGCTTTTCTCAGACCCCATTGGGATCTTAGCTTTTCTCAGACCCCTAGTAGTATAAATTATACTAATAGCCCCAAACACGTTCTGAACCCCACCCAGATAAAGAGGCACTGCTCTTTGTATAGACTCTTTGGCTGTGTCCAAACGTGTGTGGACATTTGTCTCCCTGGGGACAACTAGCAGTGAAGCACCTTAGGCTCTGGCACATGCCAAGTTACATGGCAAGTGGGGTATAGGAGGCTGGGGCCTCCCAGGGCTGCACAGAAGCTACCTGGCTGCAAAGTATGGGTAGGGCTGACTAGACTCTGGCTTTGGGTGGCGCACACTGCCACTATGTATGCCACTCCATTTTTATTTGTGTTGGTTTTTTTCACCCCTGGATATCCAGGGGTAAAAAAACCACTTCTGTGCTGCTCCCTTGTGGCACAGAAAACAACTAAATGTGCAGTATGTGGTGCCCCAGATGCGTCTGCATCGCCACATACTGCACAGCCTTGCTCGTCAAGACGCGGCCTATAAGTTCATTTCCAGGAAGTTCTAATTTTGACACACTGCTGGGATTATTCACATTCGACACACAACTCTTTTCACATTTGTTTAAAAGTAGAATCAAAGGGTTAAAAGAGATAGTGTTGTAATCGACACAATGCTTTATTTGGTTTGCTGCTTTAATGTCTCCCCCCTCCACCATTTCTGCCAAAACCAACCTATAGCCGAATTGTTCAAGTTTTCAAAACATTTGCCTCTGGCGTGGCAAATTTTTGTACCTACACATGTGGAGCTTTTACCAGGCACATAGGCACATATGTGATAGTTATGAATGCTATTATCCCTCATTAAAAGTGATGGATCTTCAAGATAAACAAGTGCAGATTACCATTCCTCCTCTGAGACTGGGTCTATTATGTAAGGAGTCAGTTGGATTTTCTATGGTTCAGACTTACAATCACAAAGCTACCGTATGTGCCTGCTCAATGTCTCTCATCACATTACAATTTCTTTTCTCTTCACTTGGAATCTCTTACCATTTCTAAAAAAATAAAAACAGTCTGTCTGATTAAATGCTAACAATAAAGCACTATAAATACATGCTTAAATTATGGAGTATTAGCTCAGTGAGATCTGCAAGTAATTCCAAAACAAACAAAGAGTCTCCAGGTACAATACAGACTCATAGAAGTCTGTTTTTCAGCAAAAGCTAATGTTATGACATGAAAAAAAAATCAGCAGAGATCTATTTTGAAGAAGTTTGTCTAAAAACAATTTCTATTTTGCCGCAAGATGATTAAAGAGAAGATAGAAAAATGACAGTCTCAGGGTAGAAACATGCTATATGCGGATACACTGATTTCTTCGAATATCTGCTCCTCCCAGTGATGGGAATTTCCATATTTGTTCAAGAAACTGTGTTTGGATTCTGTACAAGATTAAGCTCTCTGTAAAGTCCTTGTATTGGCCTGATAGTTCCAAGCAAATCTTCTACTCAACAACCAGGACATATGTCTGTGTTTCAAAAGCATTCAAATATCTTAGAATCATAGAAAAGTCGGGCCTCCAGAGGTCATCTATTCAACCACACTGCACAAGGACAGATCAACTGTATCCAAACTATCCTATACAAGTTCACTGTCTACCTTATTAGCAAAACTACACAGTCAACTCTGACACAACCACAAGACATAACACCCTAATCTGGCATAGGTAAAGCAGGAGGATCACAGCTGCCAATGTCCTGATGTAGTAAAGGTTGTTAAAATATATTAGAAAGATCCAAAGAAGAGTGCCAAGTCCCCCACTACAGAGGAAGGCAAAAACCCCCACAGTCCATGCCCATCTGACCATGGAGTAAAACTACTTCCTGACCCAAATATGGCAATTGCTCTGACCCTGATGGAAGGGCAAGACCCTGCAGCCAGGAATCTGGACAGGCGCTTTAATTAGAGTGGCTCTAAGGAGCTGATCTAATTAAAGTACCCGCAGCATCTCATGTATTCAACTCATTCAATGAGCTTTAGTTAAAGTGTCCCTGCCACCATTTTGAAGTGCAGGGATGCTGAATACATGCGACACCAAGGCTGTTGGAGAGTGCTTATTAGCACTCTCTAGCAGACTTGATTACTTGAGTCTGCTCTGACGCATTCTAATTAGAACACATTGGAGCAGGCATTGAGCATGTGTATAGGTGCCCTCTGGGTTTTGAGCCCCAGCAGGAGTACTGGCATACCCCAGTCAACATACCCAGGCTTGGCTACAGCAAACACTCAATATGTCTGAGGAAGGCAAAAAAAAAACCAAAAAAACCCCCAACCCCAAACAAAAAAACCCCCCTGACAAACGTAACAGTTGAAGTGGGGGGGAAATTCCCTGTTGGACCCCATGTGGCAACCAACAAAGCCAAGAAGCATGGGGAAGACCCACAGCAGAACATAGCCATAGCTATGCTTAGATCACCACTGACCAGTGTTTTTCCAACCTTTTCTTGAACACCTCTAGTGATGGAGATTCCACAATTTCCTTAGGCTGTCTGTTCCACTGCCTCACTGTTCCAGCAGAAAAGAAGTTTTTCCTGATATCCAATCTAAACCTGAAATCACTACACAGAAAGAGAAGTGCAGGAGCAGAAAAAACAGTTTCTAGAGATGATTTGCAGTTTTAAAAAAGTCCCTGCAAGTCTCATGTTCATTTGCACACAAACTGCCCTATGATAACCTCTGGCCCATAAATATCTGAGGGCTTGCAATGACCATGCGTAGCAGATAAGCCGCTGACTGCTTTTGCCTGCACACACTCACAAAACGCTTTCTTCAAATGTAAAAATGCTCCATCTGCCTCCATACAAGCCAAGAAAAGTCCTTGCTTTTCAGATCTCTGAGGTTGCAATGCTGACTTACAGGGCTGGCTGGAAAACAGCAATTGTGTTTCACAAAAAAATTCAAAGTTTGATATTTCTCTTTGTTCTGATGCAGCATGAGATCTAAAACCTTCAAAATATCCTGAGAAAACACATGGGAGAAACATGACCCCAAATCCAGTAGAGCAAGCAGGGCTTAATCTGGGTCTCCAAATCCTGCATGCCCTAATCACTGGTCAAGCAGCTAATTTGGGGCAAACCTCTGTCTGCTTTGTTCTCTCCCAATCTGGATTTGAAAAATCATCCTGATAAGATATACACTGAAACCAACTTTTGACTAAGGAGCAAATCTGATACGAAAATCACTGACAGAGAATAAATAGGGAAACAAAGACAAACTGGAGCCTGGTATCGTCCATTAACATGCCCAACATCTTTGAAGACCAGGCCACTAGTTTCTGTGGCTGAATACAGAACCACATGTCCATTTCTTACAATTTTAACCTTAGTGTTAAATGCTTCCTAGCTCCCTCTCCTCACAGGAAAGAGACCCTCAGTAGCAAATACAGAACGTGTCTTTGATGCACAAGGAGACGTCTGCAGAGAGGTGTGCGACTCAATGGGTGGGATGCACTCTTTGCAAACTGCTAAGTGTTCTGCAGGAATTGAAGAGCAGCAATCAAAGAGAAGTCAGAGGAAGACTTGGGGCTAAAAGCTTCAACCCCATCCATAGAGGGCCCTTGTAGAGGAAAGACGCTATTTGATAGGAGCCTCCCTACAGTTTGTCTGTGGCTTTTGGTAGCCTACAGGGCAGGGACAAAATTCTTTCCTCCCCTTTTCTCCGTATATTCTTCCCCATCTGCTGTCAGCTACTCCTGAAAAGTAAATTTGGGTCTTTTGACTAAGGCTTCAAAGCACTTAAAATGGTAATTAGTGAAGCTGCATAACACTCTGGCAGAAAGCAAGTACAGGCAACTATAACCTGACTCCCAGTCCTGGAGTCTTGCCACTAGACATCACTGAGTACACCTGAACATGAAATATCAAGGCTACAATGTAAAGGATTCATGCCTGAAGAGGCTTCCTGACACCACCAGAGTGATCTTAGTCAGTATAACAGACTTACATTGATTTGGGATAGAGAGAAGAGCTGCCAGTGACTTATCAAGCTAGGGCCTTGCTCATCCCTGGAACAGCTCTGCAGTAATAGGCATGACATATAGGTCTGACACATTTTTTTGTGTTGCACAGTGTGACCCCATTTCATTACTACCATCTCCTTCTGGGTCTCTTAATTGTTCCACAGATTTTATATGTATAAAATCAAAAGCTCATTAATTTATGCAGTCAGAGGCCATTGAATAAGGCACACTAATTTTCCCAGAAGTGATTTTCACTTCTAAAAAATAGTAGAAGTCTTTTGCTATGAAATGTGGGATTCTCTTCAATTATTAACTGTTATCTAGTAACTTATTATACAAGATAAAATTAAATGACCGTTTAACCTTGGGCCATTCACCAGCAGTAGTCATTCTGTGCGACATTGTTTCATGCTGAATTCCCATTTGCCTGAGGAAATCTTTTTTTTTCAATTTTTCACTATTCCATTATAAGGATGGTCAGTCAAAAGCAGTGGTGCTCATGGATTTGGCCCTGCAGGCCAGTTGAATGGCATGAGGATGGTCCATGGGCCAGATCAGGTCTTACATCACTCCCTTCCAACTGGGGTTGGGCTTTGGGAGCCCATGCTGCCTCTGCCTGGCCAGGATTTGGTCCAGGAATGCTGTATTGCCTCCACATGACCAGAATTGGACTCTGGGGGCCAGTGCTGCCCCTGCCCAGCTCCTGTATGCCCAAATTGGGCCCCATACCATCCTGCACATGTGACTCAGGGCTTAGGGTCACAGTACATAGGGCTGCGGGGAGCCCTGTCGGCTGGATGATATGGTGATGGGGGGCCATATCTGGTTTGCAGGGCAGGGGTTGAGACCTTGTTATTGGAACCCCTTCTTGTTGATCCACTAGATTTAGAATCAGACTCTGCTAGCATGAAAGGTAATGACAAGACATGTATTGATCTCAACTTAAGTAGGATCAGATCCTTGGGCAATAGAAAAAGAGGAATAAAAAGGCACAGTAATTTAATACTATGTAATTTAATAATAATCTTTTAAGAGAAAACTCATCTAGATTTTATCATCCTCCCACACCAAATGCCAAATGGTCCACAATCTCTAAGTAATACATTTAATGGAAGATAAAGGAACCTTGGTAATAAGCAAGCCTAGAGGTCTTGTCTTAGACACACATCTTTCCAGACATCTGGTGTTTTAGCATGATGGAAATGAACAGACATTACTGTTTTGCTGAAGAGGCCACGCAGAAGAGAGAAATCTGAGTATTAAAGAGATTATGATTCAGAGAATCGTTGAATACAAGGCCTTAATGGGAAAGCAAATACAATATTTCTTCTATTAGTGTGAGCCTATCATTGGCTGCATACAAATGTACATTTCTGCTGGAAAAAATTTCTTACAGTAGAAAAATAGCCCAGGAGCTTGACTGAAAAGATGTTCCTCCAGCCCCATGACTGGAGAGCTTCACAAGTAAGCTATCCAGCCGAGGGCACTACTTTGCTGCTCCCTAGGCCACCCCTGCCCTTTGGGGAGCCCATTGACAACCTGTCCTCTCCCCTCTTTAGGAGCTGCTGAAAAACAACAAGTGCCAGAGACAGCCAGGAAGAGTTGCCACCCCCGGAGAACGCGCCCTCATCCCCATATCCCACCAATCAGCAGATTGGCAGGAGGGGGCATTCTCCTGTGGTGGGACCCCTCCTGGCTCTCCCCCACAGGAACATAGTTCCTTGCAGTCCTCAGGGCTGACCCAGAGGAAGAGGGAGAGGTGGGAGCACCCAGATGCTATGGCAAGGCTGTGGGAGCCTTGTGGCAGGGACATGGCAGCCTGTCATGCCCTACTCTGCTCTGACCCCCCTATAGGCAGGGGCACTTTGCTGCAGTGACAAGGCTTCTAAATCTTACTCCCGCAGCACAGCAGCCTGTGACACCCTGCATTGCTTTGGGTCAGCTGGGCAGCATGGGTGGCAAGGGGAAGCTGGAGGGGCCAGGACCCAGACTGGAGACTGCCATTTGGGAAAGAGGCAGAGAGCCATGACTGAGCCGTCTATGGGGAGAGCAGCTGCCCCCAACACCTTCTAAAGACTGGGGTAACCCCTGTCTGGAGAAGGCAGGAAGCCTTACCCTGGCTCCATTCCTCCATGTCCCGTGGAAGCGTTAAGCCAGGGGGTATGTATAAATGTCCAGTTTCCCAGAAAAAAATCTCCCAGGAACAATTTAACCCTGGTCATTGACAAGTTACTTTTCTCCCAGAGTAGCCATTGTTGCTTTGAAAGGAAAAGCCATAATGTATGCACACTTTTGGTTTCTACCAAGATAACACCAATTCTCCCAGCATAAAATGAATGCTGTACCTAGAAATTGCCTATGTCATAAACAGTAAAGAATACAAACCAGCCCGCTGCTCAGTGGGATCAAAGATTATTCTTAGACAGAGCGCTGACTTGTTATGACTTCCTAAACTAAAAGACAACTAAACTGTTGTCTGCTGTTTATTCTTGAGAAAGGTATTTCCAGTCAAACCATTTCCTCTGTCAGCAGATAAATATTGCTTACTCAAAATACAGCAGCAAAGATGCTTCTCTAACCGATGATACCAAAAAGTGGCTGCTTTTCTACAGGATTTCATTTAAGGAGTTTCTTTTGCTTCTAAATTGTTCAGACATCTATATAAGCTTAGCCAACCATCTGAACCTTCAGTGGGATACTGGGAGGGTAAAGTACAGAGGAGCTAGATCCTTACTCTTTAAACCCCATGTCTTTTCACTGAGGTCCATGAAGTTTACACTACATGAGACGCTAGCACCAGATGTCTGAGAGAGGGTTCCAGAGTTATGGCATGGCCAACTTGGTTTGTTAACACAGCAGTTAACAGGGTCCAGCTCAAAAACTCTCTAAGATCTAGGATGACACCTTCAAGACTGTTCAACCTGTACAACAGAGTCCCCTGCTCTTTTTCTTTAGAGAGCTATTCCTACTTCCCCCCTCTCCCCTTGTAAATGGGTGATACATATGGTTTACCATTCAGCTAAGTAGAACAAAGACAGGACTCCTGAGTTCTGTTCCATTGTCCATGTTAATTAACCAGTCTGTAACCTTTCGTTATTTCCTAAAGGCCTCTGAGCTCTTTACGCATTTATTTTCATATTCTTATAGGAAATGCATACAATGTCCTTGAGAAAACTCTCATCTAACAAAGAAAAGCTATTTTATGTAACTGATGCTCTGGTGAGACCATTCAGCCATTTCCAAGTAGCAGTTTTTCTTACTGGAATTGTAAGACTCCTCCAGCTTCTTGCTGCAGTCAGTCTCTTTACAGAAGGCAGAATAACAATAAGCCATGTTCTATTTTTTAAATGATTGCATTACAGCATGCTGCAAAATTATTAGATAGATATAACTACAGCAGTATTGGTGATATGTAATCTCAGACTATCTACCTCAGATATAAGTGTTTAATTTTAAGACATGATCAGATTGAATATGTGAGCACCTCTTTTGTTTACCACATTCCCAACAGACAGACTTGTCCTTTGGCCCACATAAAAACGGAGGTGATGGAGTCAGGTTCCAATTAGTTCCATTCTCTAGGCCATAGAAGCTTTTCTTCCACAATAATCTCTTTATCAAACCACCAGTTTGTTTTCTGGCTTAATATGCAAGACATAATAAAATACTGGGAGCTTTGAGTTTCTTTCCAAAGTTCACAAGGTATGTTGGCTTGTACATACATGTTATAATAAGGAGAAATAAAAAATGTAAAAATATGTGACAGCACTGAAAGCAATCCAGGATGATATCCAGCCCTACTAATTAGCGCAGAAAATTGTTTCTGAATTACTGATATCATTAACACATTGCATTCAATTTTGCATAATGAGGCAGTAAACTGACCATATTTTAGTTCTTAAAAGCAGATAAGGACAATTTGGAGCTAAGGTTCTCAAAGATTTTTTTTCTTTTTCAGAGAAGAATAAGGATTTGTCAATATGTCTTCTTTTTGGTAGCCAACTTCTAAATCCTTCCCTTATCATACAAATGGTTGAAACAGATGAACAGCTGGACATGAAATGTATAAGTTGTTTAAATTATTGAAAAGGAGAAATGGTCTGTGGTGAAGTTGAATGTTTTTGGACAATTCATTAAAGCCCAGGTCACAAGGGACCTTATTAACCTCTGGGCACGAGGGACTGGGGGTATATGATACACCGATGACAGAAGCTAATGACCTAACAGTCTCCAGCAGTTTTTCTGAGGTGACATTTCATTTGTGCTCACAAAGTTTTACTAGGCAAGTTTTGAGACAAATGCTTTATAATACAGTCAGAAATCAAGCTAATTCTAACAACATAAAGCAGGAGTGTACATGCTTCTGAGATGCAGGCAAAAATCATATCTAATTTGCTTAAGGTTCTGCTGTGCAGAGGTTATTCTGTCAAAATTTGCATGACACTTCATGACCCTGAATTAATCCAGTACCTTCCACAAGGTTTTGTGCTCAGTCAGTCCTGTGGTTATGTCTATACTCCATTAACAGCACCTGGGGCTGAGTGCTAAACTGGGCTAGGTTGCAAGTAAGTACCCGCACATCAAAGCCATTCCCAACTTACTGTGTGTGTCCTTACTATTTCTTCCCTTGCTAGACAGAGCCATCTACAGAACTGTCCCAAAGCTTTCTGAGCTATTCTAGAAATTTTTCCCCCCAATCTCCTGTTGTGGGAGAACTCAGCTGTCATCCAGAAGGAATTGTATGAAGGGCATGGGCAAACTGTCTGCACTTGAGTCTACCTCTTCACTGCAAAGGGGATGCATTCCAGCCCAAGTGAAATCAAAGCCTGGCTTCTCTATTGCTACTCCTTCCTTATTCTGTCAGCAGCCTGGCCAGCCTTAAAGCACCTCCAAATCCAAATTAAAAAATGTTTGGGTGGACGTTAGTGGGCATTAAATCTAGAACCCTGGTAAGAAATCAGATCAATTGTCCAGAATAAACAGCCTGTGAGCGATTTCAAGTTGCAAGAAATGGTCCTCCACACGTAAACCAATCCGAGGGTTTGAACAGACTTTCCCCACCAGTGTATGAGGCCTCAGGCAGGAACCGGGAGCACCCACCTCCCACACTCTATAAACAAAAGGCAGAAAACACTAGCTGAAGCATCCTTGCCTCTTTCCATCCCACATACTTTGCTTAGGACTCTATTGTGCGACTTGCCTTACAGCAAGGTCTATTCCTAACCACTCCGAGCCAGAGAGGCACTTTAGCATGCTGCCCTTTTCCAGCTCCTTTTGCACTTAATTGGTCAATATTTAAATACAGTCTCTTGCAGCTGAGTCTGTTGTCTGTAAACAATGCGAAGGGAGTAAAGGAGAGACAGCCGAGCCAAGCATTTTGACATGCTGCCAGCCCAGCAGGCATCTAAAAGGAGTTTTCAATTTCACATCAACATTTTTGTTCCAGGAAAAAGAGAACTTGCACTTTAAGAGCTGTTGCAATTATATTCACTGTCTGAAGAGGAGCTTATTTTGCCCAGATTCTTCTAAATTTGCACAGGAGAGAAACAACAAATTAAGGGCTATGATCCTTTCTTCCTTTACCTCTCTTCTCTCTCTGGCAAAGATTTTATGGATCTAAGTGAACTGCAGAAGGTCCACATCCAACACTTCTACCTATTGTTAGAGGCACTGTTAAGCCAGGCTTCTGCAGTCTTTGATTAAAATGATGGCAAACTCTTTGCTTTTTATCTAGGGCCATACACTGAATCTCACCCTTATCTTACTCAGGGGCACACACATGGGTCAGATTAATCCCCTGACTCCAATTCAGGAGTGACATTTGGTCCAGAATGTTAAATAGGCACCACACATTTAAAAAAGAAAGACACGATTGCATCTCAACTTTTTAATCTCCACTGAAAGCCTTCAAGCCTGTGCCAAAGGACATAAAATTACTGAGCTCCATACAGCAACTAGAGGGTCAAAATTCTATGTCCTGAAGAAGGCTGACTAGCTGATCAGAAATGGTACTTTCTGGACTTTAAATATACTAGTGTAGGGAAAGTCTTGCATTTATTACTATCAACCTTGTTCACAAGCTTGTTATATTTGATCAGCTGTTTCCTTGTCTAGCCTTAAAATTTATTCCCACATTTTTACACAATGTACATAAATGTCAACCCTTCCTAGTTATTGCTTAAATAACCATGTTCAGCTTTCACATAAATGAGTAAGTATATATAAATATCCATTGATCTCATTGTACTCTACAAAAATAGTAAATATCACCTGCAGGCAACCATGCAACTGGATAGAAAGGGTACCTGTTGAAACACAGATCAAATATTTAATGCCTAGAATTCTGTTCCACAAACATTCCTACTGAAAAACAGGGCTATGAGCATAGGAGACTGGCTCTTTTAATCCGAACACATGCTTCTTATCACTCCCATGGTATAAATAAATTTACTGAGTTTATCTATAGAACCCCCCTTAGGTATTCTAGGTGGCTTTTTTGGACTTTTCGGTATAGTCATCTGCCTGCTACTGATCTTAACACCTGCTCTGCAGTTCAAGAATGTTTTTGATCTTGATGGTGGTATGGGCTGTAAAGATGTCAACCAAGTTTTTATTTTCTTATCGGGTTCTCTTTAGTTGTTTCTAATTTGTCTCTAATATTTTTATCTTCTAAGAATAACAAAACTTCCTTGCCATGTAGATCTAAACTTCTTCATTCATTCTTTTAAAGAAACCCATTAAATAGGGCAATTCGGTCTTCTATGAAACTGTAACTCTCATCCCCAAAAGTACAGACACTATACGCTAAAATGTATTATAGAAATACATTAAGGTGTTCACATCTACCAGGAGCACAGATGCAAGTTAAAAGGGATTCCAGAAGAGCTAGAACAATAGCGTTGTATCAGTTTATGTATCATGCCATGGGGCACCCCTGCACCAACAGATGAAAAAATGGTATAACACTACAGTTTAAGCTTTGCTACAGTTTGAATACACTGCCCCAGAAGGCAGGAAGTGACATCATAGAGACAGTCTATCATGATCCAATGATCCTCAGAGTATGTCTCCAAATGCAACCAAGTTTAAGTGCACAGCAGACAGCACTACTTACATCTGATTCTTGAAAATCACCAGGATAAAAAAAATGCTCAAAGAACTTCCCATAAGTATCGCTGATCAAACACTCTGGTGCGCGGCAAACACAGCAGCAGCAAAGCTATCGTTATAGTTGTCCTACATCAACTAGAAAAGCAAGGCTACAGAAGATGTCCAGAGACCCAAATTAGTGTTTCATAACTGCTGAAGTCAGGTTGCATTATGTGCTGTGATGCTGTATCAGAACACAGGGAAACCCAATATGCTTTTCATTAGACATGGTAGAAGATCCCTGTAGGACTCAAGGGATTACACTTTCCACCTGTTTTAGGCAGTGGAATGACAAGTGAGTGAAGCTAAATAAAGTGCTAGTTTTGTCACATTTTAAAGGCTAAACAGCACCAAGAAAATCACCAGCTCATCAGCTTGCCCATGGCTCAATTGTCTGTCAGTCCCTTTAATTATCAGCCAGTCTTGGCTCTGTGATTTTGGGGGCTAGCCCCCATTTGAAAGCCAGCTGGAGCTGCTCTCTGGCATGTTTAAGGGGATTATCTGATGCTGATCTTCAGCAGGATTAGGCCCCCTTATACCTCTTGAGTCTCATAAAAGAGACTTCACCCCTGGAAAATTAGATCCTTTTACAAATATGAAGAAAACTGACAGCATTAGAAAGTAGCTGGGCATGGTGCTCCAAGCAGTAACTTCTGAGTCAAACCAAAACAATGACTCTCTCTTCAGCTTTAATTTCTGCATGTTCTTCCCTTTTGTATCATTTGCCAGCAACTCCTATGGGCTTCTATTCACTCTCTGACCCAGAAATGATCAGCATCACCATCATTGTCTCTGATGCCCCAGGTAAGGAGCAGCACCAGCAGCTTCCTTTTGGCCACCTGAACAGCAGTTCTCCAATGTCCTCATGGTAGGATGCCATTGATTTTGGTCAACGAATATAGTCCAAATAAATTTAGAGTGATCTTAGTTTTATTGGTGGAGTTATTCACTGGAATTGAAGGATCATGAAATTAAGTTACAAAATTATACTTGTACTTATGGGAGGGAATGAATCCCACATCAGTTTAAGACTGTTTGTGATTATTTGGCAATAACTATACAGGAAAAGATTTCCCAGTTATACTAATATAAACAGACTGGTACAGTTAAATATCTAACCCATTGTGGTCACTTCTATTCCAGCATTTTAGCTACAGCTTAAACCTCTTGTGAAGCTAAACCAAAAAAACACTCAAACATTCAAACATTCTCCTCCCGATTTCATAGGGGAGACCAAGGGTCAATATGTGACCCCACTGTCTGGCTCCAACCTGGGATGGGCAGGGATTCCTGCAGATGTTGCATGCTCTGCAACCTCAAGAGAGTGTTGGCCTTGAATTACTGGAGATGTTTCAACCCAATAAGGAAAAGATGCACACAGGCTATGTGGTGGTTACAAAGTTTCATGTGCACATGACCAAAAATACTATTCCTTTCAGTCTTGTACGGAAAGGTATCTATTCCAGGATCTGTATGCATGAGTCAGAATAAAGAGTGAATCTTTTAAAATAGGTATAGGTAACATCTATGATGCCTTCACTTTCTCCAGGACCAGATAAAAGATCACTTCTCAAAACACACTGATTATTTAGTAATCAATGAAAAAAATACTGAAGGTACTAACATTATTTTCTCTAAGTTTGAGAAAACAAAAAAATCAATATTTGGGTACTTAAAGCAGAATTGTTTAGCACTTGAGCTTGCAAAACCTCATTCTAAGAGTAAGTAGTACCATTGAAGTCAATGGGATGATTGCATAACTAGGAATCACTTCCATACATAAGTCTTTAAACTTTATCTGTGCCTTTACTATGAAAAAGGTATGTTTCTATCAGCAGCTAGCTACCAAGGGAGAGCCCTAATGAAGATAATCAGATTCATGCAAATCAGATTCACCCAAAGAACCTTGTCTGCCTATGTCCTTAGACCAACACAGCTACAACCTACACCCCTGTAATGAAGACAAGATGCTGCTTAATTTCCATAAGAGCTCAACCTGCTCTATTTAAATTTTCTTGATTAGGATTTTCCCCTTGAGTGAGCAAACAAGTTATCAAATACATTTTTCTGCAGCTAAGACAAGGTGTTGGTATTCTTTAAGATGTTACATGTACTGTATGCACCTGTTTAGTATTATCATCAATATTATTGCAGTGGAACAGCAAGATGTCAGTTAAAATTGGGGCCTCATTAATCCAGGTGAAGGACCAGCCAATTTGTGACATTACTTCCAGAAAATAGCTTGTCCTAGGAGGGTGTGATTTCTAGAGGCAGTATTGTCCAATGGAATGGATCTGGCAGCAGTTGGTGGACCTGAACAAGTCACTTCACATTTTGGTCTCAGCTTCACCTGTAAAATGAGGTCACACCAGGCCCCAACCAAGTCAAGGTGCTCTGTGGATCCATGCTCTGAAGCCAGTAACATGCTGTACACATATTCAGGATTTATTATACTGCAAGGAAAAGAAAATTCCCTGGCTAACAATCTAGAAGCTTTTCATGAATCATCACAAGTAATGCAATCCATTCACAATCCAATTTGCAGCTAACTAAACATGTTTAAACCCAAGTAAAAACACTTGTAACCCAAACTCTTTCCCCAGTGAAACAAGTTTCAGTGAACACAATTTTTAATGGCAAAATGTTGCATTTGGGGCCATTCAATGGTAAATCTCAAAACAAGACCTTTTCAATTCATTTAAAAATGTCTTCCAAACAACATTTCAAAGGAAAAAAAATCAGATAACATTTTACTGAATTTTTTTACAAGAAGAAACCAGAAACCAGAAACCAGAAACCACAGTTTCTGAAGAGTTTGGGATGGTATTGATTGCTCTGTATAACTTGTTTAAACATTTCAGAAAAGCAGAACATGGTTGCATTTGTTTTATATTACAGATTACTATGCCATTCAAATGTTCTGATTAAGATTTTAAAAAGCCCTTTAATGTGTTACATTGTTAACTCACCAAAATAAACCTGGGACCAGAGAGGCTTAAAAAAAACCCTGTTCGCTACAAGCTAACCCTTACATTAATTAAAAAAACAACAAAATCCAGTCATCATACATTTATATCATGTACCAGAATGTTTTGACATCTTTAATAACTGAGAGTTAAAGAGTTGGCTTAACTCTATGTGCTAGTGTGTGCTTGTTTGACTGTAGGAGTTAAGGTTAGTGGTTTTCTAAAAGCCTTAAATAACAGATAATGCAGATGAAAATCATGCATCTTTATCTCTGGAATCCTACTGCCAAAAGGGCCAGTCGTAAGACTTTGAACACCTGAGGACATATCAGTTAACTCTTAGAGAGGTTACATGTTGGTCAAACTACCTGAACTTAAAGTCACTTGTGTTCAGGAGCCGAAAAGGACCGGGAGCAAAATCTAGTTAATTCTGCATCAGTATCTTAAAGTATTAGGGGACACACATTCCAAATAGATGCTAAAGTGTGTGGTAAGACAGTGACAAAAATCAATAATTCAGGCCCAGCTTCAAATGAGTTTACTCGCACTAAATAGAACTGAGCGCTACTTCTTTGGCACTGAGGGCTTCCCAGGATTAGAAGGATGTCTATAGACATGTTAAAATATGTGTTTTGCATATTATTTACATTTTTGTTTTCATTTATTATTATTATTATTATTTAAAACAAAACTCCACTCCAGAAGGCACCCAGTTAGGAGTACACAAAACCAGATTCATATGATAAAACACTTGTCAGACATTCAATCTCAGGACATGAGCTTTCTGGTATTTAAATGAATGAGCCTAATTCTTCACTCTGTTTCTTTGGTTTAACTTGGAATTACTCCCCTGAAGTTGAATGAACACTCATGCAAATAGGCACCTACATCAGTATTTGCCTAGGCTGCTTCAAAACTGTAGGTTTGGGAGACATCCAGGCAGGGGGTAAAACAATGCTACATGCCTTATCTAACTTAACACCCAGTGTGAATACTGTAGCGCACTATAAACTAATGGTCCTGACAAATAGTTTTTGAGGTTCAAATGTGTTTGTACAAATCTTTCAACAAACAATTGCAACCAATAAAGCTAATGAAATGAACTTAAAACTATGTATTCATGAAAGGTTAGGAAAACCAGCGTATTTAGCAGTATAAATTGTTTACTATCTGATAAACTCTTAGCTTTAAGGGGTATTTTGCAAAGGCAGGATTTTCAAGGAGATTGTTGAAAACAAAATCAAGGGTGCTGCTAAGATTTTGGGATGTGCTTTTGTGCAGCTTAAAACAGCTTAAGAGCATCGTGTCCTCTCCCCCCTTATAATATTAACATTCTCACTCTATATAGCTCATGGATTTGCTTTTTTATTTAACAGAGATGCCCCCACTGAGCTTAAAATGGCATCTGAACAGTAGTGTATGCTGCCTCCTTATAATACTTGAATCCCAGACTTCTCCTGTCTCTCCAACACTAGCCTGAAGAAATCTCTCTAGCCTTTGGTTCCTCTCAGTTACTAAAACCAGGGATGCTGTATTATGAAACTAATGTTTAAAAATCTTCCTGGGTTTAAAAAGTTCTTTCCCCATCATACAGTGCTTCTTGTTCTGCTCATTCTTACTGGGTGGGCAATAGAAAGGTTGAATGTTCTTGTATTCATTGCCTGCTGGTCTTCTGCTTTAAAGGAATTCTGTGTCAAAAATGCACCCCATTCTGGATCTGCAGCATTAGGGTTTAGGACTAGATTATGCCCTTGGAGAGTTCAAGATTTCTGAAGGGGAAAGGGGCACTCTGTGGCTGGCGTTCCAGGAGGAAATTCTGTCCATGCAGTCCTGGGGACCTCAAGTATTCTTAAATCGTGAGCACAGATCCTGGTTTTCCTTGATTAAAAACATCGCAAATTCTCTGATAAAACCCTCAAAATCCGTAATTAAAACAAAACACCACTATATATACAGGTATCAATTAAACACAATGTTGTATTGATATATTTACAATTTTAAAGCAATTTGGAAGCCTACCAGTGCCTCAATCACTATAGCAAAATAAATTCTAAGTACCTATAAATATTGGTATTTGATTTGGGGTTTCTTATCATGGAAAGTCAGAGCTCTCCTGCACCCTCAGCTCACAGAACACAGGTCCAGGCCTCTCACTCCCAAGGCACAGCCCCCCCAAGTCCTCCTGGTGCCCCTCACTCCCCACCCACAGCTCCCTGCCCCCTGGCCCTGCTGGAGGGGGCTCCCAGCTGACAGGGCTATGGGGTCCAGGTCCGCAGACCCCTGCCCACCTCAGTAGCACCCAAGCCCTGGTTGCCACCTGAGGGAGGCAGCAGCTGCTGTAGCCCAAGTCCAGCTCCCCTCCCCTGTGGGCAGCATGGCCAGAGTGGAGCCCATGGTGGGGGCGGGCTGCCCACTGTGGGCTTGGGCTCCCCATCCTGCTGCCCTCCCCATGGGGTGGAAGCCGGCACAGCAGGCAGAGTGGGGCCAGGCAGGGAAACTCCTTGCTGCTGCAAGCCCCACACTGCCCTGGCAACACAGCCCCTGTCTGCCCCTCAGCAGCGAGGGGCACAACCCCATGCCACTGCCCTTGCTGTTGCAAGGTGGGCAGGGGATGCCTTGCCAGGGCGATGTGGGCTTACAGTGACAAGGAGCTTCCCCACCTGGCTCTGCTCTGCCCTGCTGCACCGGGTCCTGCCTACCGGGCTGCAGTGGCCCCATAGGGAGGGCAGCAGGGCACAGAGCCCAAGCCCGCAACGGACAGCCTGCCCATGCCCTGCACACAGATCTGGGGACACAGGTCCCACCTGCCCCCAGGGCGTGCATGAAGTAGTGGGGAGCCACCGCCCCCCCCCCTGCAGATGAGCTGCCTGCAGCCTCATCCCACTCCTTGCTGGGGCCCTGAGGCTGCACGTTGTAGCCCTGGGCCCCAAGCCGCATGCACCACCTGGCTGGGCAGCAGCCCCAGTCCTAGTCCTGCCCTGCCCAACTCCCTCTTTCCCTGCCTCCCTATGAGGGCCTTAATCCCCCTCCACTCAACCCCAGACTTACCTGTGGGAGCTGCTCTCCAGGCTGCCTGGCAGCCATATGCCTATATATGCACCAGGCACTAGGGCTGTGCAAAGCTTCGGTTAGTGATTCGATTTGGAGGAGATTCGGCCCAGTTTGGCCAAATTTCCGAATCTGAATTGAATCATGGGACCAATTTAAATGTCCGAATCAATTCAAAGCTCTCTGAACCTTTGGAAAAGATTTGGAGAGCTTTGATGATTCGGGTAGTCCCTGGTGCTGTAGCAGGGAGCAGCAGCCACTCCAAAATGGTAAGTACTAGGGGTAGGGGGGTGGGGGTGTGCTGGGGAAGGGGAACATGGGGGGACCCCTGCCAGCCCCCTGCCCCCCTGCTCTCCCAGCCCCCGCCACCCTTTCCCCCAGCCCCCCCATGGCTGGCCCGCCCCCCCCCACCCTAGCTCCGTGACCTTTAAAAAAAGCCCTGGTGCTCACTGGGTGCTACCGAGCAGGGGGGTAATCCTCACTGCCCCCCACCACCCCACACTGCATGGGGGCCTCTTCCACGAGCACCACAACCCCCCTCTCACTCCCCCAGCCCCCCAAGGGTGCCCCACCTGTGCCAGCTCCGGCCCCTTAAAATAAAAAGCCGAGAAAAGCCTCGGGACTCACCGCTCCTGCAGCAGCCTCGGGGCTTTGGGGGCTTGTGCAGAGCCCCCCCTCACATGGTGCGGGGCAATGTGGGGCAGTGGGGATCGCCCCTCGCTGGCAGGACCGGTGAGTCCAGGGTTTTTTTCATTTTTTTTTCCCTCAAAGGGCCGGGCTGGCCTGAGTAGGGCATCCGTGGTGGAGCTGGGGGAGCGAGGGGGGAGGCCGGGGGGCTCGTGCAGAGCCCCCATGCAGTGTGGGGCAGTGGGAGGATTGCCCCCTGCCTGGCAGCACCCGGTGAGCTGGGGCTTTTTTTTCCCCAAGTGCCGGGAGCTGGGGCAGGCGGGGTAGCCAAGGCAGCCATTGCTGGGCTGGGAGAGTGGGTGGGGGATGGGCCTGGCTTGGCCGATTTGGAGATTCAGAGATTCAGCAGCAGCCGAATCTCTGAATCAGATTCAGCTGAATCAAATTGGGACAGTGATTCGAATCACCAAATCAAATCGCTGCCCCCCACATTGGCCAAATCTGAATCCGAAGTGAATACTAGCCACTTTGCACAGGCCTACAAAGCATCCCCTGCCTGACTGCCCTCCTCCCACGCCCCCCAGCCCCTGGCAGGTTGCAACTGTGCCAGCTTGCAGAAAGCTCTTTGCAAAAGAGCAAAATCCATGCATTTCTGTTAAAATGAAAAATCCACGTTTTTCTCAGGTAAAGGGAAAATCTGCAGGGTTTTTTCCATTTTTCTGTAGGAAACAGAAAACCCAGATCTCTGATCATGAGATTGGTTTAAAAATCATGATCATGAGGTTTTTCTAAGTGCATTTTATGTGACTCCTGGTTCACATTTTCCAGCTTTTCTCCACAGTAAACAGAGAAATTTACTTTTATTGTCAAATGAAAGCTGTGATTCTTTTGCCCTCTTATTTCCTAGAAGCCAGGAGCTTCAGAAACTAAACTCACACGAGCTGGCAGAATTGCTGACTCTGCTAAAGGCACTTGTGGGGCACTTCCCTGATAATGCCACACCAGTGCTTCAGCCTGCTCCTGGCAGAACTGAGTGGTACCCAGAAAGGAGCTGGGTCTCAGTTCCCCGCTCACCTACCCTTTCCAAGTAGTCAGTAGTGGTTGAGCCAGGAGGAGTCAGGGTGCGTTGTCAGTGGAGCTGTCCCCTAAGCATGGTGTAAGGAGCTGGGGAGAGGATCCTGCCTTCCCCTTCACTGCCTCCATTGAAGTCCAGCCCCACATTGGTCCATCTCATATCAGAGCTACTGTTTAAACTCATTGATTTATTTCCACAAAGGGCCTGCTACCAGTATATCCAGCCTGAGTTTGAGCCCTTTAGGGGCTGCTATCAAAGGAAAGTCTTTGTGGGAAGGTGACACAAGACAGGAGATTCAAGATTTCTGGGGGATTTGTTCCCAGTTAAACTGCACACTGCTGTTTCATTCAGACACCGTGCATGGTAGAGTCCATAATGCTCCCTGCATCCTGCTAACGCTCCCTGCATCCTGCTATATTTGACCTTCACTTAGCTCCCATGCCACAAGCCAAGACTTGAAACAAGCAACAGACTCTATGGGCACCCCGTTCCCAGACCACTAAGAATTAAGCCTGTATTTTCCAGTGCCGGGGCAGTAATTAGGCACAAAACTTTTAAACCCAGAAGCAGCAGAGATCCCACTAACATCCCTGATTAGGGAAAGGAAGGGGGAAAGAGAATAAACAATATGTAGTTTAAATTATAGGAAAGTACATGAATAATAAATAGTCCCCTGTCAAAAATATTTCATGTAATAAGATTTATTGCATAGGACAGAGGTAACCAATGTTTGCACAGCGTGGTTTGGTGTTCCAGGATGACTCTCCTTCAGGGACAGAATATGTGAATAATATGCCTGACCAGCCAGGCTTTGGGATATCAGCTGTGAAAAGACTGCCTGGAGAGCTGCATGCCAGCTGTGGGACTGAACCATGGCTAGAAAGTTAGCTCCCTCTTCTGGGCTAGGCCAGTAAAGGCAAATAAAACATCTGTTTACTAGCACGCACCTTGGGTTTCTTGTAACAACATTGTAGCTGTTCTTAGGCCTTACTGTTTTTCCATAATCTTGCAGATCTCAACCAAAGGCAAATTATGACTCCTACATGCATCTTGAGGACCCGGGCATGTAATGGGAAGGGCCAGGTAGCCAAAGGTAGTGAAAGAGCACCTAGGCCACTCTCTAGCTATGGGTTTAGGGATTTCCTAATAAACACACATCCTCATGGGGTGGTATCCAGGACAGAGACCCAGGATCCTCACTGCACACAGCATTTGTCCCTCAGTCTTTACAAGCAGAAGTCCTACATGTCAATAAGAGTTTGGGCAGAATGCAAACAGCAAGACTGGGTCTTCATTGCATAAACTGGGAATCCAGGTAATTTCTAGGTATTGCAAGGAGTGGGGAACAAGCAATCTTCCAAGGGGTTCCAATGTGTTGTTCACTTAACCTTCTTTGCATATAAGTTGAAATATTGCAAAGTTGTTCTCACAGAACTTCCAGACCGCACAGAAACAGGAAGCACCAGAAATCTCACCAGAAGACACTTGTTCTCTAGCGATGTCTAGCTCAATTTTGCAGACAACAGCTCAGCATGTTCAAATGCAGTTGAGACAAACTCACAAACTTCAGGGAACTCACCTAAGCCAAATGTTGGTGGGACCTCACCTGAGTCAGTTCATGGGATTCAGTTGAGCCAGGCACTTGCGTCTGATCCTGCTCCCTCCAAAGTAAATGACAAAAGTACTATTCCATCCAAGGCATCTAGACATCTATTTTCCCTGGGGGAAAATGCACACACAACACTTTGCATGGATGTGCATATTTCTATGCCTACCTAAAATTCTTATTAACTACAAAATTGTGGTTTTTTAACATTCTGTAGGGCCTTCGAGGTGAGGGTCTGAAACTCTTTATAAGCCTCAAAAATACTGTTTTATATATGGGAACACCAAAGTACAGCGAGGTTAAGTGAAATGAGGTACACAGAAAGTATGTGACTTGTCCAAAATCATACAGGAAGTGCTAGAAATAGAACATACGTTTCTGGAATCCCTGCTCTGTACTTTAGCCACAAAGCAACACTTTCCCTTATTGGAAAATGCACTTATTGGAGGAACACTGAATTTTAAGAGGTCTTTTGACGTGGAATCTGTGCCACCAGGGGATTTTCAAAGGAGAGATGACTCACTGCTGTCTGTTCTATAGGCAAGAGAAACACTCTCTTACTCACCAAACACCAGAATAATGGTCTTTTTACAGTAGTACTATTCCAGGAATTTTTTCACACAGACACAAAAAGTTGGGGTATTCTTGGCTGCTGTATAAACATTTAGGAAGTCTACATTACCTTGGGTCACTAACTCAAGTCCAGACAGGTTACTTCCTAGAAATTGTTAATCCATGACTTGCTGCTTCTAGGTCTAGCCAACCTTCTAACTGGGATGAAGTACTAAAGGGATGTATGTTGTTGCCGTTGTCACTGCTGCTGCTTTCTGTATTACCCTGCTCAACAGGGGAAACAGGAGCACGCCAGTGGCCATTTTTATGTACCTGACAGCTTTTATGAGCACTAAGATGCCCTCAAATACTCATAAGGAATGTACACAATTAAAGTTCTATTTGACACCAATGCATGCATTTGAAGTAGTGCAAGGTAATATTACAGTTTGCCATTTAATTTTTTTTTTAATCTTGTAATAAAGCTTCCAATATAAAACATCACTCACAATAAAATCTACAATGCATTTAAGATATTATTTCTAGGATACCATATGAAAAAATCTCATAAAAGAGGGAATTGTACTCTAATGCAACGCAAATTTCTAGAAAGGTTAGCTTAGGGTTAGTCATCTAATACTAGTGTTAGCTGAGAATGTTATAAAAGGTGTACTCAATATGAAATTTTAAAATACCATGAACCAAACAGCATACTTGCTATGAAAATGTCAAATGCAGAATTCTCTACATTACTGCATAGTTCCTTTCATCATAGGAAAAAAACACTTGTAAACATTGAGAAATATTAATGATTACGTGGCTGCTTGTTACAGCAGGACACTGCGTGTAAGCAGTGGGGCAGGAGGGGTCAGTTTAGGCTAGAACCTAGAACTCAAGCTACTACTGTTGCCTTCTGGTTTCTCAATGTTTAACCCCATTATTTGGTGTCCTGGTTTCCTCTTGGAACTACTTCACTTATCTTCTCTATTTGGAAGGCAGCAGATATGAAAAATGTAGCCCATGCCAAATGTGTTTGCTAGAGTGTCCTGCTACTAACTAGACTGAGAACAAAGGCAGTGCTTCAAGAGTCTCAGATGAAAGGTGCTCTTCACTCTTACTGTCATACATGCTCGTTATAAATGATAATGGATTAACTTGCCAACATGTTCTTTTTTCTTCTGTAGATGTTTTAACACAGTGTCCCAGTGCCTTCCATTGTCATTCTAATTATTAACTATTTGCATTACCATGAAACATGACTAACTCCTGTCACGTGTTTTACTTTCTGTCCGCACGTGTTTCAAGCCAGGAAAGACTCAAGTTATCATAGAAAACTGAGGTTTTTACTACCTCTCCTCAGAACCAGAGTCTAAAAGGAATCAGTGTAATAGAGGAACAGCGAATATACCATCTCTCCCAGAGCTCCTGTTAATGACATAATTCCTGTGTCAGGATTACGTTAACCTGCCAAAAATTGTTCTGGCTCTTTTAAGTTCCACTAAACATTTAGTGAATATTGCCAAATCTAGGTTTTGAAAGTGCAGTACCTTAAACTTGCCTCTATTTAAGGCATAATGTTATATAACCTGGCAGTTTTTATTCACTGATAGTTTCTGCCGCATGTTCTGTATTAACCAACAATATAACGGGCCTTTTGTTCCTAGTATTGAGTTCAGAAGTTTATAAGGTTTTGTACTATGTTCTCAAATTGTAAAATTACACATCTGGAGATTTATGGTAATGTCTTATTGACATGGAACAAGAAATTATTTCTGAATGAAATGTTGCAAATTAGTGAAGATTGTTGTCCTCCACTACATAATTCTCAATCATCTGATTGATGTTGCTCCTCGGCAATATATTATTAATCATGCCTGCCTTATTAAGAAATGCCTACCAAAAAGTTTCAGCAGCACAAGTTCCAAGAACTTTTTCTAGTCAAAGAACTTGAGCAACTTAAAATTAGCACAAAATGTTTTGGTTTTTTTAGATATAAAATATGCATGTTTACACGTGGCTTTTGTAATTGTCAGAAAAAGAAAGGAAGTCATGTCCATTATAAAGTGCTTCCCATAAACTCCCTGGATAAGTTCATTGCCAATATTTTTATTGCTAGTCCCCATGGAAACTGATACAATGGTTTTCAAATCTGTTTCTTAGAAAGGACTGTTCAAATATCATCTTTCTGTCCTTAGAGATTTTAAATAATGGTGATATGTACTGAAGTTCAGTAACACTGTCCAAGCAGACATCATAAGCGATTATAGTTCTACAATAAAGAATTATTTAAAAAAGAAAGACCTGGTCCAAAATGGTAAATAATCTTCACAAACATTTTCAAAACATTTTTGTTTAACTTTTTTCCGTTTTGGACAAAAAGCCCAAACCAACATATGTATGGTATTTATCACTCTCCCTCCATGGGGTGCATATACAGGTCGCTCTACAGTGCGCTACAGTGTGCTACAGCAATGTAGCAATCATATGGGTCTACACATGATCACCAGCTACTTCGCTGTAGTGGTGCGCTCCCTGCTTATAGTATGCTGCTATGATGACAAGTGGCAAAATCTGCCATGTGCATGACGCATTAGCCACCCATACTGCACCGTGCTTCCAAAAGAAAGTACTAAAGCACAGCGCTGTAGCAACGACACCATATAGCCACATGTAGACACACCCTATTTTGCCTCTCCCCACATGTAACCTATTGTTTGTGCAAGTCAAGGTTTGAATTCAACTGCTGCAAAGTGCACACACACAGTTACCTGTGTGTCTATTTGAAAATCTGGCCATACATTTTACTGCAAAATTAAAGTATTTTGAAGAATGCCTTCCAACCTTCCTGAAAACACTGAAAGAGCAGGTGAAGAGACATTTAAAGGCTTTCTTTTAGCCCACTGCATATTTTGAATAAAACAAAGAAGATCTCTAAAGCATCAGTGGTAACACCAAGTGTTTAAATAATCCAATGATTCATTCAACTGATGGCTGAGACATTTCCAGATAAAATTAGCCCCAACTTTCAGCAAACAGCCAAAGGTTTGGTAAATTAAAGCTAAATTATTCAAGATAAGTGGCAGGATCTGTTATGAAGCCTTATGATGTAGATTTAAACTAAGTCAGCTGTTTAGTCATAGGGTGAAATCCTCTCACCTCTGCATAAGGAAGCCCCCAATAGCAGCAGAACCAGTCTGGTGCTGCTGTGTAAGATGACAAGGAGGCAGGGGGCCCATGCACCATGGTCTCACCTGCCAGGTAGCTGAGGTGCTTGAGCTCACAGGAAGATTGTGGGGATGTGACAGGAGTGTCTGAGCTCAGGCTGTACAAACCACACTCAAACCTTTGTCAAAATACTGCTAGCTATGGTGAACTTGCCAAGCTGAAGTCAAGCTGCATTGGTAACTATGAAATAGCTGCATAGCCCCAGGCCTTAACTCAAAGCTGAAGAAAGAACGAGCCTGATCCCTAACACTAATTGGTTCTTCCCCTGGGCCCTGGGACAGAGGGATGAAGATTTTCAACATGAATAGGGAATACGCAAGTGAGTTTTCAAACCTGCCTCTTTTGCCTGAATGCTTGAGGGGAAGAAAACGGGCAATGCAGAATCGTACCCAGGAGAACTTGCTACTAGCTAACGAGACAGTGGAGGGCTGTCTAATTAACACACATGCTTCTACGAGCAGAAGGATTGCTCAGGGTCTACCAAGCCGCTCTTCAGTTCTTCCTGTAAGGTCCTTCCACAAGCCCCTGGCACATCTGGTAGGCAGATGGCATGATTTGGTCCCGCATTTTCAGAATGGGCTTAATAATGACACCCCTGAAGTGAAGTCAATGGGAGTACTCCCATTTATATCAGTGAGGACAAGCTCACCCTATATCTGACCACATGGCCAGCCAAACTCTACTAATTTAGTCTTAATTAATAAATTATGTTAATTTAAAATATTACCTATCAATTCAGGTTGTTTGTGATGATGAGGTAGATTTATACTATTTTTTTCTCCTTTTCCTCAGTGTTAGGGAATAGGGCAGGGAAAATTCCAGAAATTCCTTTCACATGGGTTTTATCTTGTCACATCAAGAGCTGTTTCCATCAGACCTAGAATCTTCTCCTTGAAGTCTGTTTCCTTAAGTTGAAAAGACAAAACCTGTTTGTCCGGCAGCTGTTTTTCACACGGGACTTGGTTTTATGGCTTGCATCGATTAAATTCCCTTATATTTGTTCATGGTGGTGTTCAGTTCATCCAGCTGATGGGATTATTTCAGTTAAACCCTTGAATCCCATATGGGGCAAATTTCTGCATTATGATTGGGATTGGAGCACTTGTTGAAACATCCTTGCAGAAACTGCAGAGCATCAGTTTCTGCCCAAGCATCCTTGAGTAAGACAAAGGTAATTGTACAAAGGATACAGCAGGAAAATAAGCTGAAGTTTAAGATGGACCTTGAACAGATAATCATAGTTAAAGAATTTGTATTTGATTCCTGTGCCATATGTCTGGGAGTGTCCTGCTGCATTTCCCTATGAACAGAATCTTAGCAATCTGAAAACAACTGGGCAAAGAGCTGTCCTTCTGCACAGATGTGAATCAGCAGAATTGTGTTGTCCCAACTGGGAAGTGGTTTAAACTTCCTCTTTCATCTTTTATTGTTTTTAGAAAATTGTCTTGTGATTGTTCTTGAGATACACAAGTTAAGCCACTCCCTGGATAGAACAGAGTTTCTCTCTTTGATTGTACAAGTAATCTGAAACAAAAACTGAGGGACCCAAAGAACAGAGGGAAAGGTATCTACAAAGAGAGCTGTGATCTTTGGGCCAGCCAAAATTTGTTAAAATGAGAGAAGATCCTGCCTTCCCTTTCACTGCCTCCGAAGTCCAGCCCCACATTGGTCCACTTCATATCACAGCCACTGTTTAAACTTATTGATTTACAGGTTTCCCTTGATTTATGCTGTGCATGCATTCCCGGAGAACGGTGCATAAATCCGATTTGCATAAAGCGAACCCACTTTACAATGTAACTAATAGGGATAGGTTCCCATGGTGGGGAGGGAGGGAAGGAGGGAGGGAGTGAGGCTGGGACTAGGGAAGGGGTGAGGTGAGGGGTGCCACTCCTGGGGCTGCACAAGGCAGCAAAGCAGAGGGAACAGAGCAGCACTCACCCCAGCCCTGGCTGCAGCGGCCCTAGAAGCGGCTGGCGCCAGCTGCTTGCAGCTGCTGGGCTCTACCATGCTCCACGTGTCTCCATTCACCTCTGGTCCTGGGCTGCACTGTGCCCTGGTGCAGGCAGCTGGCGCCAGCCGCTCCTGGGGCCGCTGCAGCCAGGACTGGGGTGAATGGGGCCATGGCCCTTTCCCCTCCCCGCACAGACTTACCTGCTTGGGCAGGGGGGTATCTATGCTGATTGCATAAGAGCAAATTTACCTCACATACAACGAATTATGGGTCTAAATATGCTCATCGCATAAGAGCGAATTTGCATATAAAGAACCCACATAAATTGAGAGAAACCTGTATTTCCACAAAAGGTCTGCTAACAATATGTCTAGCCAAGGTCAACCGAGACTTGAAACAAGCAACAGACTCCATGGGCACCCCCCATTCCCACACAAACAAAAGGATTAAATAATTCAAAACCACTGACATGCCTGGTTGCCAAAAAGGCGGCGTACACCCGGTGGAAGAGGGTGGATTATCTCCAAAGAAGAGTATACCTCCACTGCTCAGGACTGTAGGGGGGCTGTTAGGAAAGCTAAGGTGGACATAGAGCTAGGACTAGCGTCCAAGATCAAAAATAATAAAAAGTCCTTTTTCAAATATATAGGGAGGATGAAGAAGGCACCAGGAAATGTGGGGCCCCTTCAAGATGCGCTGGGCAATCTGGCGGTTGTGCCAGAGGAGAAGGCAGACCTCTTTAACAAATTCTTCACCTCCGTTTTTTTGTGCAGGGACCAGGACTCCCATACCGTGTTTCAAGATGGACTCAAGGGGAACACCTTAAGACCTAAGGCTGAGGAGGACCGGGTAAGAGTGCTTCTGGAGAGGCTGAACGTGTTCAAGTCAGCAGGTCCAGATGCTCTCCACCCCAGGGTGTTGAGGGAGCTAGCAGGGGTTATTGCTGGGCCCTTGGCACGGCTTTACAAGCACTCGTGGTGCTCAGGCCAGGTTCCAGATGATTGGAAGATGGCCAATGTGGTCCCCATCTTTAAAAATGGGAGGAGGGAGGACCCAGGCAACTATAGGCCCATCAGTCTTACCTCAATCTTGGGGAAACTCTTTGAGAAGATCATCAAGGAGCACATCTGTGATGGGCCGGCATCAGGGATGATGCTCAAGGGCAACCAGCATGGTTTCATTAGGGGCAGGTCATGTCAGACCAACCTGATTGCCTTTTACAATCAGGTCACAAAAGCATTGGATGCAGGTGTCACGGTGGATGTAGTCTTTCTGGACTTCAGCAAGGCCTTTGACACTGTCTCCCACCCCATCCTCATTAAAAAACTAAGCGACTGTAGCATCGATGCCTACACAGTCAGATGGATTGCAAATTGGCTGAAGGGTCGTACTCAGAGGGTGGTGGTGGACGGGTCATATTCGACCTGGGGGGAAGTGGGCAGCAGAGTCCCCCAGGGCTCAGTCCTTGGGCCCGCACTGTTCAATTTCTTTATCAGCGATTTGGACGAGAGGGTGAAAAGCAACCTGTTCAAATTTGCTGATGATACCAAAATTTGGGGTGAGGTGGGCACATTAGTAGGGAGGGAAAGACTGGAGAAAGACCTGGATAGGTTGCAAGGGTGGGCTAACAAAAACAGGATGTGTTTCAATATGGACAAGTGCAGGGTGCTGCATTTGGGCAGTAGTAACCAGCAGCACACTTATAATTATGGGAAACTCCCTTCTTGAGAGCACGGAGGCAGAAAGGGATCTTGGAGTCATCAATGACTCCAAGATGAACATGGGCCGACAATGCGAGGTCATGGTTGGCAGAGCTAACCGGACCCTATCGTGCATCCACAGATGCATCTCCAGTAGGTCCAAGGAGGTGATCCTCCCCCTCTACACGACACTGGTCAGGCTGCAGCTGGAGTACTGTGTCCAGTTCTGGGCACCGCACTTCAAGAGGGATGTGGACAACATTGAGAGGGTCCAGAGGAGGGCCACCCACATGATCCGGGGACAGCAGGGCAGACCCTACAATGAGAGGCTACGGGACCTGAATCTGTTCAGCCTTCACAAGAGAAGGCTGAGGGGGAACCTGGTGACCATCTATAAACTCACTAGGGGGACCAGAAGGGTTTGGGGGAGACCTTGTTTCCCCTAATGACCCCAGGGATAACAAGGAGTAACAGCCACAAGTTGTTGGAGAGTAGGTTTAGATTAGACATTCGTAAGAACTACTTCACAGTCAGGGCGGCTAGGATCTGGAACTAACTTCCAAGGGAAGTGGAGCTGGCTCCTACCCTGGGGGTCTTTAAGAGGAAGCTTGACGTCTACCTGGCTGGGGTCATTTAAGCCCAGTTTTCCTCCTGCCCAGGCAAGGGGTCAGACTTGAAGATCTGCAAGGTCCCTTCCGACCCGACTTCTGTGAGTCTATGACATTGCTGGGACTGCAGCTAAAATGGTGGGCGTGACTGGGACAATTAAAATTCAGCTAGAACTTTTTCTTCTAAATCATACTTTTTATTTAAGAAAATCAACATCAAATGTAGAATAATTGTTATTTAAAATAATGTTGAACTGAGATAAAGCGAACATAGACAGGCACTTTTCTTAGCACAAAAGGAGAGATCTGTCTCCAACTTGTTATTCAGTAGCAGAGACCAGGTACACAGGTCCAGTAGAAAGCAGACTGCAAAGCTCTAAACAGCTCTACTTGCAACTCTCAGTGAAGGGAGCGAGAAGGGACATATGCACAGCATATTCCTGCATGGATATTCTGAGGTTTGGAAATGTTTTTTGAGAGGCTGCCAATCACATTGACTATGAGGGTTGCGATAATCTGTGTAGCAGCCAAGAATCTCTGCAGCAACCAGTCACCAACATAGCTCAAAAGGGACATCCACCTTTTCCTGGATGACTCCTCCTGCACTAAAATGCCACCCATGCCGTTTGGGGCTGCTTTGCTGGCACACAAAGGCAGCAAAAGCACTTGTTGAAACCTGGATACTTCCACTGATTGCAATAGTGGTTTCAAGTACCCAGCGCTCCACTGGATTCACTGAATTAAAAACTGGTTAAGCTGGATCTGTAAGGACATTACTAGTTAGCTAAAGCACTGTTTTCTCTAACAAAAAAAATGGAACTATCAGGGAGTATGGGGGACTATCTTGTGGCCTTATGAGAACACCCTTCCACTCTCCGTTGTGGGGAATCATCATATTTTCACTTTTCTTTTACTAGGAAATCACAGAGGTTGAGAAAGCTAAATCAACAGAAAGAGAAATATTATTTTAGCTAGGTTCTGCCTCCTGCTTAGCTCTTATCTGGCCCATTCTTCTAGGTGATCCCTATACCAAACTCCCATTCACTTTCTTCATATATGCTCTGATACAAAGAGGCATTTAGCACCTGCTGTCAGTGGAAGGTGGAGGTACTCAGCACCCTTCAGCATCAGAGCCCTAGATCCTAGCTAGATCCGGCTCATTTATGGGACACTTTTCAGTTTTTAGGTCACTAGAAAAATAAATATACTAATGTAAGACAATTACAGATGCTTATAGCTGCGATTATTCTTTGGGTGTCTTTCTGTCATAATAATTAAGAGGGTAGTCCTGTCTCCTTGGACAGCATATGAGATTTGGAAACTGGGGGGGTCAGCCTGGAGCATGAATTCATGAATGCGTCATCTGCTCTTTGGAGAGAAAGGTGGTACAGTCGTGGCTAGGAGGCTACCCAACTTGAGGAGGCGGCCGGTCGATTTCACAGGCAGATCACAGGGCCAGCCACTATTTTTGCAGGCTTATCATGATGCCCCACCCCCGCCATTCCTCTGATTGGCAGAGGGGCCCTGGTGGTCCCGCCCCCACCACTGATTGGTGGAGAGGGCTATCTGTTATATAGCTGTGCACTTGCCACTGATTGGCTGAGACAGCTGTCCATCATGCAGCTCCCACTGGGGAGCCAGCATTTTATTTTTAGTAAGTTTTTTTCCCCCCACCAATTTCACGGAGATCGTCCAATTCTGAGGAGGTTCCTAGTCATGGTGGAGCAGCCACCATCAGCTTCTGAAATGTGTTCTCGAGCAAAGGTCTGATGGGCTTAGGATGAAATGCAGGGAGTCTTTCTTTCCCCACTGAATTCTGCTAGCCCCCATGGTATTACATTGCTTTCCTGGTTTCATCCAAAACTCTCTGATAGAAGCATGTAACAGTTGCTCTAGGACAGCAATGCTCAATCAGAGTGTCAGGGCACCCTGGGGTGCCACTAGATCCTTTGAAGGGTGCAGCAAGGTACGATGAGATAAGGGAGATTGTGAGGAGATAAGCAGATAAGTAAAAAAACATAGGCTCAGGGTTGTCCCTGCCTGAACGAGTCTCTACCCCTGCTGCCCAGCTGTCCTGCAGGGAGATAAGCACTGTAATCTATAAGTTTTTGAAACTGGGTGCTACTCAATTCACAGAAATTTTGGAGGGTTGCCTCAAGTCCAGTGAGGAGCGCCTCAAGTCCAAAAAGGTTGGGAACCACGTCTCTCAGGACTCACACCTGCAGTTGCTCCTTTTTTTCTTTTTAAGGAAGTTTGCCTCAGTAAAAGGGAGGATTTGAGCCAAAGACCTGAGGGCTGAAGAAGATTCCATAAAATCATATAAAGTGGCTTCATAAGTTTATGGTACCATTAAATTAAAAACAATTCAGTTGATTATGAAATTGATAAAAAGAGACTTTTTTTAAAAAGCGTCTGACAAAACCATTTCTTTTGGCAGCTCAGTAATAGAATTCCACAGATTAGAGGAGAAATGTTTTCTTATAGTGTCTGAAAACGTCACGGGGCTTTTTAACTTTACAAATGTTGAATTCAGAGAAGTCATCTGCATAACATTCACAACTCATTGAAGGGGAAACTAAATAAACAATCCCTTCCATTCTCTGCAGCAAGCAGGGGTTATTAAATCATTGCTTGCCATTAATTTAGTTTTGCAACAAGAGAAATAGAATATGGAGTATGCAGCTCCTTCTCCATTTGTTTTTCCTTGGATGTTTTAAATCTATATTCTCCCTTGATTAGCCTATTTTGGAAAGATCACTGATTTATGCACTATGTATCTGAAAGAAGTATGGAAGCAAAATATTTTTGCTAGGCGGCAGATAAACCCCAAATCTGTTTTTCATCAGAGACTGTGCTTATTTATATATTGGTTTTAAGTTTTACAGCCATATAGACTCTTTGCAGAAGTGAACTTTTGTATATCAAATCTAAAGACACCATGCTATCCAATAAACATGTTTATTCTGAAATTTTTCTCAATACTTTACTGGAAATTTGGGAAGGGGTGGGGGGATGAACATGATACCCAACAATTCCTCCTATTTTGTCTGCAGTAAAAGTGTGTCTTTGTTTAAAAGATTACACATTATGCCATGGAAATCAACTGGCTGACCTGGAAATTCCCTGTAAGGCAGCTTTAATTTTAAGGCATATAAACAGCCTATTTTCATTTATTATTCATCATTTGTGTTTCAAATGTATATAGTAGGGGTGAGCAAAAGGGGCCACATTCGATTCAGATTTGGATTCAGCCCGAATCAGGGACTGGTTCACCGTCATCCCAATTCAATCCGGCCAAATCCAAATCTGAAGATTCAATCCTGATTCAGAGAACTGGCAATTTGGCCATAGACACAACTTTAAATGTTTTTTCTACAAACCTTGAGGTACCAGGCATTGCTCATGAATACTGTGATGGTAGGCCAGATGGAGCGTCCCATGGGAAGTGGGGGGCCTCCGCACGCTCAGCATTGAACCCAGAAGTGGACTGGAAGTACTTCCGAGTCTACCACCAAGCACGCAGGGGACCCCCCCCATGCCCCTCCTGGCTCAACGATCTGCCATGGGGGGACCCCACATGCCCCCCCAAGACCCAGGAGGCACCAGTCACTGAGCCAGGGGGTGGGGGTGGGATCCCCTGCACGCTGCCCAGTGGACCCGGAAGTAGACCAGAAGTGCTTCTGGTCCATTTCCTAGCCCGCTGCCGAGTGCACTGGGAAACCTCCCCCCCGCCCCCTGCCATGCTCCCGTGGGATGCTCCATCTGCCCCAGCATCTCAGCATTCACAAGCTGTCTGGTACCTTGAGGTATGTAGAAAAAACATTTAAAGCTGTGTCTATGTCCGAATCATTTAATCTTTCTGAATCTCTCTGAATCAATTCAAAGGGTTCCGATTCGATTTGGAGAGATTAAAGGGTCTCCTGATTCGATTCAGATTCAGCAATTTGACTGCCGTATCTCCGCCAAATTGAATCAGCGACTGAAGCTTTGCAGAGCCCTAGTATATAGGAGACCTGTGCAAACACAAAAGAAAGACTCCCTGCCTCCAAAGAGCTTACATCTACAGAAAGGAACAGTCTGAACAATGTTAACCACAATGAGCTCCACAGCTTCTACTTTTTACATCTGCAGTAGAGGATATAAGGCCCCCTCTACATCTTACAGATGTTGCCAATTAACTGGTTCATTGTGGAATTACCAAGACACCAGCTACACGTGCAAAGTAGCTATTGCACAATAAAAATCTCCAACTGGCTATAAAGTTAGACCGTGTGTACTAATTTTATAGCTGGTTGTTATCAAACTTTAATATGCATGTGTACCAGGGTCTCCCCATAAGCTGATGGGTTTTCACAATCCCTAGGGTTTGGGAGTGCGGGAAACCCCTGAACCCTGGGGATCACCACTGTCATGATCCCTAGGGCTCCAGGGTGTGGGAAACTCTGGAGGCTGGAGGATTGTGGTGATTCTCCAGCCTCAGAAGTTTCCCACATACCCAGAGCAGGGATCTTCCAACCACATGGTTTCTCCAGCTGCAGGGTTTCCAGCACCCCCAGGCCAGGAAGATTGCTCCAGTGGTGATGCTCCAGCCACAGGGGTACATGGGGTGCCCTCACACCTGGGAGCCTCTCAGCTGGGATGCATGGGACTCCCAGCTGCAGGAGCTGGCCAGTGCAGGGGGGAGCCTAGGATCAGCCTTGGGATCAGGCTCTCCCTGCACCAGCAATTAGGCACGACAGGATGTAATGTGCAATCCCACAATCACGCCTCCTGCCATGCATGCATTAGATCCCATTGCACCTTTACCTGCATGTAGAGGGGGCCTAAGATGTTACTACAAGATTCAAGTACAGACCTGTAGGCTGGTACTTGATCTAATTTACCCAGTTCTATTCATTGCTAATTAGTCCAACAAGCTGCAGATGAAAGGAGATTATTTTAGAAGCTTCTTGTTCTTCTAATATGCTTTAAAAAGCACAAAGCTAGGAGCTGAATACAGAGATGCTTCAAAGATGACCTTTTTAAAGATGCATTCCACAGATGTTGTAACAGACACTTAAGTATAGGGCTACATTTAAAGGCACACATTCTGAAAAAAGTTTGAAGTTTTAGTTCAATTTGCCAACCATACTTTGCACACCCTGTTACATAACCCAATTAATCACAAGAACAGCAACCTGACACATGCGGTAACCTTTACACACACAGTAACCTGGAGTGCCCTCTGTTAGCCATTCTTCATGCGTTTAGGGAGTAAGCAGGGAGAGAAGAGGGATGATGTTTTTCAAAGTTATTTTTAGGCACATTAGGTACACTCTACATTTGTTGCAACATCACAAGATACACTGAGAGAACAATCAGACCCACATGACCTTACATAACCCAGGAGTCACAGTGTCTGGGTAAACCAGGATAAGTTCAAGGACTAGCCTGGGCCCTGAATTTTCCTGCTTTCATCAAAATCTAGTCTTCATGTTATTGTTGATTTCCTCCATGTGTTTCTTTGCTAACGCCTGTTGTTCTGACCATGTAGGAAGCATATCTTACTGTGATACTCTACAACCAGAGATAAAATAGGTGACATAAGCACACAATGCAGAAAGTTAAGACCAGCCATCTCCCAGAATTGCAGGCATCCTTCCAGCACCACTCTTTGTTTGGTGGCATTTGAGATTATTTAGTCTGTGCAATGTCAGCAAAGTAGAGAGGAGACCAAGTGGCTTTTTTTTAATGAACAATGAATTCACTTGGAAAATGAAGGGTTTAGATATCCTGAAGTAATTAGTGAATTGTTCTGGTTTCATGAAATGGCTTTGTCTGGTAAAAATATTGGTGTTTCACAAAACTTTTAGAAAAGAACACTGTGTTGTCCTTTCTTTGTCCAGCGCTAGGGACAGACAGTACACATAAACCAGTTTCAGTGATCAGAAACTAGTTTAAACCTGTAACAGAACAGAAGTTCAGCGCATATAAACTAGTTTGAAAATGACTGAAACTGGTTTGAGATAAACTTGGTTGAATGTAGTATCAGACTTAACTGATTTGGCTCAAATTGGTTTATGCAATGTCTGCCCCAGACCCCTTGCTGGTTTAAGATAAATCAGACTCCCCTAGCATCCTGGCCTGCTCTCTGGGCTGGGTGGGACTCTCTGCTCTGCAGCAGGGCTGGCCCTTCCCCTCTGCTCCCTGGCTGCAGTTCCAGAGACTGAGGCCCACTACCACCACCACCACTCCCTGTTAAGCAGGAATTCCCTCCTCCCCTCTGCCTTGAGGAGAGGTGTCTGTGTATTAGCTAGCAAACCACATGCTGGCTACGGTCCGTGCTGAATCAACAGGTAGAATCAAGAGGCAGAATCAACAGGTAGCTGGCAATGTCCCTCTGTTGTTTTCTTAATGGGGTGATAAAAACTGAGTTATGGGTGATAACTCATAGTTATGGGGGGGTGTGGCATCCTACCAGGGCCTGGCCACGCCACACCCCCACTCTCCCCTCCCCTCCCCTCCCCTCAGCTCAGTCCTGTGGAAGGAAGGGATGGCTGGTCTAATAACCCCCTACTTCTAGCCTAAGCTACTTCAGGCATGTCCCTGTATTTCTGGCATGTCTGTCTGGTTACAAAATTGATTTAGCCTAGCCAGGTTAGACTAACCTGCAAAGAATGAATCAATTTAGGCTCAGACTTTTTGAATGTCTGTCCCTAGCCTGGCTGTTAGGACACTCACCCAGAACGTGGATTCAAATCCCTTTGGGCAGAAGAGGGAATTTAGCCGTAAGTCTCGCAGAAGCTGGGTGAGTGCCCTGCCTCACTGGGCTCTGGGTGAAAGATGAACACTGCCAATACTACTATCCGAAGCCAAATGTTTGGGGTCAAATGCAGCAAAGTTCCAGATTTTCAGCTCAGTGAGGAAAAAAAATAATTAAATTACTTTTTTTTTTCCTGTGGTCCTTTGGCAAAGTAATCAAACCAAATCAAGTGAATTATCCACACAGCTCTAAGAGAAAACAAGACCCTTGCCCTACTGGAAACAGGAACTTCTTGGCAATAAGGAGATTCTGGGTCTCAGTGAGATGTAGCTCAAGGTGAAGCTGAATTCAAAGAGGAAAAAAGCAGAAAAAAGACAAACAGGAAGAAGTGAAGGCATGACCTGCCCTCCTCCTTTTGGCACTTCACGTGTCCAAAGTGCATAACACCTTATTTTTTCAAATATATTACTAGAGTAGGAGGATTTACTTGATTTCTACCACTCCCTAGTCTTATCTCCCAATTCCCACCAACATTTGCAATTCAAAACTGCCAGAAAATTCTGTTCTTTTCCCTTTGGCATCCTTTCTGTTTTCTCTTCCTCCTCCCTTGAAGGCTGAATCAGCTGGGGCTGCCAGTACTTGTCTTCAGCTCAATGCTTGGATGCAGAATGCCAGTTCAGGAAAGTCCCACTGATTTTATTGGGACTACAATACTGAGGCATATACTTGAGTAAGTAAGAATATACTTGGGTGTGTTCCTGAAACATAGCCTGTCAGACCACAGCAAATTATTTCCTAAAAATCTAACCATTCCTCTCCCAAGCTACTTGTCTTTTCCCACAATTAATTTCTATTCTGTCACTGTTTCTCAAGTGGCACAAGCAGCAGGATTTCCGTGTATTCCATGGACCAAGTTTTAGCTCACTTGGCTTCATCTACACATGCAATTAATGCAAAGCAATACACTATGGAGCAGTTTGAGCCAGAATAAACTACTCTTGGGTGCAGCGTCTTCATATACACCAAGAACAGCAGCAATTTGAGCCAGGGTGAAATGGGCCCGGGCTAGTAGGTGGTGGTGTTATGTGGCAGATGGGTTGGCTAAGGCATGAGGGTGCTGAAAGTACGGAGCTGTGTGACTAGGCAGCAGGCAGGAATCTGGCCCCTGGCTGACTGGGCTGACCGGGTATAATTTATGCCTGCAATCAGCATCTACATGTGTGTTTAATCACAGTAAATTACCCCGGTGTAAAATAGTACTGTCCACGACAGTGCTCTTACGCCAGCATAAATTAGTTTACTGTGGCCTAATACGGATGCATGTGTAGACAGTGACACTTTACTCTGCAGCTAATTAGTCTACTCCGTGGTAAAACACATGTAGATGCAGCCTCGGGGGGATGCTGATCAAAGGACAATTCTAGCACTACATATAATTTTCTCCTGTGGAAAGTATACAATTAACTGTTTTCCTATTGCTGCCCACAAACAGGTCTCTGATTTTTTTTTAATAAATAAAATGATATTAGCTACTAAAGTGTTTAATTCATTTACCTTATTTTATATCCACAAGATCAAAAGTTTTCAGTGTAGATAATAGAGAAGCAGAAGCACACTGAATTTCCATTAGCACATCACTTAAAAAGGAAAACACTTCTTCTCTTTGACATAGTTCAGACCCCAAGATCCATCTATACATTTTTGTGTCCCATCATACATTTGAAACATGTGATAGTTTTGAACCAAGAAAGGTGTTATTGTATAGTAACATATAAAAAGACCATTACCTTACTTTTTTAACAAAAATTAGAGCTTGAACCTCTTTGTCCTATAGGAGTTTTTGATTTATGATAAACTTTAGCTAATCTCAAAAATAAAGCCAATTTGGATTCTCAGTGTAAAAATGTAGTATTCTCAACCCTTAATTTTAGCAACAGAAATGTATACTATCACATCAATCTAGCAGACGCTTCACTGAAGTGAGAGGTTCTATTTACAAGTAGCCCCGTATTCTTTCATAGAACTGCTATCTGAGGACTCTTCAGGGCCAGGTCTGATGTCTTTAAAGCTTGGCTTCCCCATGGCATAAAGTATACATTAATAAGGTCTGCAAGCCTTCAAGATATTTGCTGTTACAAACTACTAGAAATAAAAAGATAGTTGATATATTGTTTTACACTCTTATGTGTCTTCCACGCTCTCTCCCCTGCTGGAAAATAAGAATTACTCTTACATTTCCAATGATTTCCCTTGGGTGTGTTTAATGCAATCTTGATATATGGCACTCAAGTTCAAAGAAAACATCATAAACTTGATCAGTCATACCTACTCTGCTAAAAATGGTGCCAGTTCTTTGTAGCATATAGTATTTGTGCTGCCTCTGTGATGACCCACTGGAAGTTCAACATTTTTTGTTATAACATTTGAGCTTTGCCTGTAATCTTTAGGATGGTTAAATGAGGCATAAATCATTGCAATATTTCTGATAATTACACTGTTATGACTGTGATTTTCATAATTGATGTATACCTGTAGGATCTATTAGTCAAGCCAAATATTGAGACTCTTAATTGTCAATCTTTTATATTTCCATGGTGTCTTTTACCCATCCCCAAGTGCTTAAACCTACATACGCATGCAGCCCTCCTGAAATGCTGTCACACTGAGAATGAGAAAGCAGCAATCTGATGTCAACAGAACACTGTTGACAGTTGGTGAAGGAAGTTTTTGGTCAAGAACAATGATGTAAACACCTGAAAATACAGGAAGTGCCATAGTTGATTCCAGCACACAGTAAATGTGATGGAATTTACGTATTTTCATTAGTGGATCAAAAAAAATCTGGGACCACCTTGGAAACATCACAGCCCACAAGTCCAGATAATGCCATTGTTTCACATGTGGTTCCTATGAAATTATATATAAGCTTCCCAGACAACCAACCCATCTGCAGACATGTCCCAATCCATTTATATACTGCCCCTTTGTGCTTCAGATGGTCTTCCCAACAATACAGGCTAATCAGTTCATTCCAATCCTCTCTCAAAATTCATTTCTTTCCCAAAGCATTTCCAAAAGAATCACTAAGGGGGAAGTCACAAGACCAAGAGAGTTATGGCTCACTGGCTCATTGTACATCTGATCTATATAAGTTGTCCAGATATAATGTTCTGGCAATATTATTATATTTTAAATTCCAATCACTATGCTATTACCTATTTTATTTATTAGGAATTGTAGGATAGCTAAAAAATACCCTATTTAATGTCCTAGGTATCCTAAGACACAATATACAATACAATTAAACATCAACAGCATTCAAATGATCAGTTCAATAGCCACTCAGCCATCCATCCACTTATGAAAACTACTTTCTGCCCCTGCGTCTTATGTTTCTACTTTTATATATAACAAATAAAATGTAGGAACCCTGATCTTGTAAAGATTAATGCATATGAGCAGCAATATGTGCAGACTGTATTTACTAAATACAAGACAAGTTCCCCCCATCCCCCCTGCCAATCAGCATGGGGGGGGAAAGTTCCTTATCTTACAAATGTATATAAGGAAACCATATTAAAACATTGTCTATTGTTAAACTGCTGCCAAAAGCAGCACGTGCTCAGTAATGGAAATCAACTATGAAGTTGATTAAAATGCAACCAACACCAAGCATGACTACAAAACACATGGCCCATAATGGCCACGCAAAAACAGACAGGTGTTCCCTCCACAGGGAACTGGCACCAGGCCCAGAGGTACTGCAATACCAGGAGGAGATACTACACTGGGAGGGTCATAGTCAGCCCTGACACCTTCCCCTTAGTGCCAAAAATGCTTGATCTTAGCCAAAGGGCCAAGATGCTGATGGGAACCTTTTTGTGAGAGAGAGTGTGTGGGTATGCATGGTCCTGAAAAAAACTGGTGGATGTTCCCTCCACAGGGAACTGGCACTGGGCCTGGATGTATTGCAATACTAGGTGGGCACCAGGAGGGCCAGAACCAGCTCTGACACCCTCCCCTTGGTGCCAAAAACAGATTTAACTTTATTAGAAAATGTTAAGAATCATAGAACAAGAATTACAAAGCCATAATTAAACACAGAGTGCCTGAGCAAGGGACTAACTTAAAAGGGATGGGGTTGAGGAGGGGAATGTAACTAGGTTACATAAATAAAATGCTACCCATCTAAGTCCAAGGGTTGGAGGCGGGGCAAGGGAAGGGGAGGGAGGGGGCCGTGATGCTGAGAGAGAAAAGAAGATAGTTATAAACAAACCTGTACAAAAGTCCACAATGGTGGAGGGGGTGAGTTGAACAAAGAAGTCACTCAGTCCATGAAGTTCTATCACGGGGGGGGGTCCTTGCAAGGTGGAGTGGAGTAGTCCATGGTTGAGAATAGCTCTTAGAGTCCATCAGATGCAGAGGGGGGTGTTCAGGTGGTCCCCTCTGGGTCCGATCTGGTGGCAGTCAGTCTGACGGAGTCAGTGTAGTGGTACTGGCCCATGATGTGTTTGATGCAGATGTTGCAGGACCAGCAGATGGTGTTGGACACCATGAGGTGCCACATCAGCTTGGCGTAGCAGCCGGAGACAGCAGGCACACAGGACAGTCTCATTGCTGGGGTCCCAGGCTCTGAGCACTCCCACAATGAGCGCATCAACCGTCACATCATAGCCACGGCTCCTCAGGATGTCAGGCAGTGGGGCATACTTCTCCCACTTGTGACCTCAGGCATTGGTGAAGGCTTGGCACCAATTCTCGAAGGGGATGGTCACGTCCATTATCACAACCTTCTTGGCCTCCTCATCAGTGATGATGATGTTGGGGTGCAGCTGGCTCTCTCAGCCCAAGATGGCAGAGTTCATGGAGATCTCCCCTGCTGCAGTCAGGATGGCCTTTGCCAGGTGGTCCTGGACAGCGCTGTGGAGGAGCTGCCAGGCTCAGGTGTGTGGCCTGCAGGTGCACAGCATGTGTGAGTGTCTCTGCTACATTTGATGTTAGCCAAAAAAGCTGAGATGCTGATGAGAACCTACCACAAGAATCCATTAGCGTAGCCCATCTAAGTATATGGTAGTGCCGATTGCACTCAGTATCCCTCAGCATCGACTCTTTTTCAAGTTATGGTGAGCCACTATAATGCATTTTTACTTCCTCTTCATTTCCACAGTTGAGTTGTGCCTTTTTTCCATTTCCAATTATTTGTGTTTCTTCATCAGCCTTAGATGTCTGGCAAAAATCACCAAATGGGGCAACAAACAGTTTGTCCAAAATCTGTCTGTTGCCCCCTCTCTGAGCCTGTCACATCTGATTAGTGTGACCCTGCCCTTCGTGAGGTGGAGCCAGACCAGACTGCTCTGCACCTCATCTGCATATACATTTTTAGAGGATCTCAGGACTCATGACAAGAACCCAGAATATGGCCCCTCAGTTCTAGTCATGTGTGTGGCGGGGGGGGGGGGGGTGCTAATTAGCACATTAATCCTTTCTGGGGTGTATCTGGAGTACACACATATACTGATCAGTGCTGAGCTATGAGGTCACCGTGACTTGAAACACTGTTGACTGTACAGGGGTTCATGGTAAATCATAAGCCATTCAGCTTTGAACTAATATCATGCATAGGTGCTGAGTATGCTCCCCTTGGGAAAAGGGTAGGGTCACCACCCATCCCTAATTGGTGAGACACTCCCAAAATGGGACCGTCAAGTCTCAGTCCCAGGCTGCATGACTCTGGGACAGCATTTGTCCCAGATTCCCAGTATCGTACAGGGATCTGGGTTTTCCATCCACTGCAGAAAAACATGGAAAATGGCAGGTTTCCCCTTGAAGGCTGGCAGAGTTCCAGTCTGCAGGGGGCAGTGGGGACTGGATATAGGGGGAGCCACGTGCATGTGTGTGCATGCATGTGGCCAGGAATACAGCCCCAGGCAGTGGTGGAGACCAGCATCCCAACTGCCTGCAGGTAAGTCTTCTTGGGGGAGGGGCAGGGGGGCAGATTGCGACTCCCATGGTGAGGGAAGGAGTGGGGCAGGGGCTGGGACTGGGGGTGCTGCATGGGGCCCATGCCCAGGACTGGGGCAGGGAGCTGGACAGAGCCACAGGCAGGGAGGCAGGGGGCATCTCCCAGTAGGTGCATGTACTCCCAGGGAGGATAACATGGGGGAGCACATGTCCACCAGATTTGTGTACAGGGTGAAAGCAGATGTGGCCTACTGCTGTGGCCTTGGGGCTCCCCACCCTGCTGTCCTGCCCTCAAGAGCCCTGTGCTGGCCATGCCACCGTGGTGAGGTGCCCCCTGCCCATCCAGCAGTAACATGGGTGGTGATGCAGTGTTGTGCCGGCTGCTGTTGCCAGTCTGGCAGGGGGAACCTCACTATGGTGGTGCAGCTGGCACAGGGCTCCCAGGGGTAAGGCAGCAGGGCAGGGAGCCCCAAGCCCACAGCAGGCAGTTCACATTTGCTCAATAGTGCTTCTGAACAGAGACCCTAACTTATTTTTCAAGGACTAGCACAAGAGCCTTGCACAACTGAAGCCCCATTTTTACATAATAATAAAAGATTTTCTCTTTTCTGGGATGACTTTTTATTCATGTTTACATTACAAAGAGCTACTCTAGCAATAATTATGTATTTTCAGAAAACCAACACTCCATAAATATTGAACTGTGTTATCTGCTAATAAGCCAACCTGCTATAAACAGACAAAATCCAAACTTATCACTAGGTTTAGCTGTTGAAAATTTTAAAGTAGGTAATAAAAACAGAAGTGTTGTTTACTTGTTAATATTCAGCTAATGAAAAAAACTGTTATCCCTTTGATTAATCGAGGCTATGCTGCACAATTCTGGCATAATTTTCCATGAGCAGTGACTACTGATTTCCTTTTCACTCTCCACTCTAATACAGTATATCTGGAGTGGGGCCCAAGTTTCATAACTTTCATTATCTCTACATTACCAACATACATGATTAGAAAAAGCTTTTAAACATATATTGAAAGGGTGAGACAAACAAAGAATTCTCTCTACTTCCACAGGCTGAGGTTTTTTCCCTATTTCCACATGAAAGCTTTCACTAAATTAAAGGTGTTTGCACTCAAAATCTGATTAATCAATCACAACAAATTAATTATGCCATTTTTCTCATTCCTTCTTCAGCATACTGTTTTCTCTCTCTCCTATTTATTGGTATATGTAATACACAGTGTATAGACAAACTGAATATCAGATAGTGTGAGTTTTTAGAAAGACATATGGAGTGGATCTGCGGTGGGAGAGTTGGTGGTGCAGTTGTATCCTTGCTTTGAATCCTGCTCCATTCCAAGTTTAAAACAAACTATCTGGTAAACACTGTGTCTAGCATATTCATTCTCAGTCTTGGGTTAGTGCAAAGAGTAGGGGAGAGGTGGCGGTTGGAGGCTGAATGCCTGCTTCCAGAAACATTTCTAGTAATGGAAAATTTCCATCACTAGAAATAAATGCCCATTCGTGGGCTCTGTATTTTGGAGACTTGAGTATGTTGGGACCAGGAATTGGGAATCATATCCTCATGTATTCCTTTAAAACCCCTAGCTTTAATGGCTAGCACTACAGAAATGACAATAATGAAGGCATCAATGGACATATTGTTTCTTTTCACAGAAAGTAAAAGTTTGGCTCTGACCATTTGTGAGCTGTCCATTAGGGCTGTGCAAAATTTTGCCCCATGTTTCATTTTGAAGCTGTTTTGATGTGTTTCGAGCTCAAAACTATGAAATTGAAATGAAACAGCTTCGAAATGAAACAAGGGAACTTGAAACATTTCGAAAGTTTCAAAACATTTCAAGTTTCAAACCCAGGCTTACTGCCTTCAGCGCCGGTCCCAGCCGGCCGCACCCACCTCCTGTCACCTGAAGGCAGATCAGGGGTTCACCCACACCCCCAGAAGGACTGTGGGAGCTGTGCCGGAGTCCTCCCGGGGGTACGGGCCCCCGATCTGCCTGCCAGATAAGAGAAGCTGGGTGCTGGTGCCTGGTACCAGCACCAGGAAGATTGCTGCTGCCAATGGTCCCAGGTGGCAGCACCTGCTCCTCTCATCCGGCAGGCAGATCAGGGGCTCGCCCACACCCCCAGGAGGGCTGTGGGGGCTGTGCTGGAGTTCTCCTGGAGGTGCATGCCCCCGATCTGCCTGCCGGGTGACAGGAGCCAGGTGCTGCCACCTGGGGCCAGCAGCAGAACCAATCTTCCCGGCGCTGGGTGCAGGCTGCACCCAGTGCCAGTCTGTCATCTGGCAGGCAGATCGGGCCCACACCCCCGGGAAGACTCTGGCATGGCCACCGCAGCCGTCCCAGGCGTGCAAGCGAGCCCCCAAGCTGCCTGCCAGATGAGAGAAGCAGCTGCTGCCACCTGGGACCGGCAGCAGCAGCGATCTTCTCGGTGCTGGACCCAGGCAACAGCACCCAGCTTCTCTCATCCGGCAGGCAAATCGGGGGCCCGCACCCCTGGGAGGACTCTGGCATAGCCCCCGCAGTCCTCCCAGGGGTGTGGGAGAGCCCCCCATCTGCCTGCCTGCTGCATTTTATGTTTCCCCATAATAACCTATGGGTGAAACATCGAAAGTGTCAAAACAGCAAAACAGTTTCGATGAAACAAAACAGAACGGTGCTTTCGAAACTAAACTCGAAACAAAACACTTCCGTCGAATCATCGAAACGGAAGTCAGATCAGAACAGTGCTGTTTCGCACAACCCTAGTGTCCATTGGCCCATAATATTTCTACATTTATAGCCTTACTATATTCCAAGGAGCTGGAGTGGCTTGGGCATATGGTTGACAGCTCAGAGGTCACAAGTTTGAGGCCATAGCAGAAGAGATCACAGCGCAACCTGTCAGATTCCAATGAATCTGTGAATTCTGCTAAATACCTTTTCACAAGAACATGAATAAGGAAAGGACTGTATTCAAGACAAAGATTAAAAGGAATTAATAGGTCATCGGGATTTAGAAAAACAGAGAAGAGCTTCGTACCTGTTGTGCTGAAACCAAACATGTTTAAATCAGCTTGGAACAGGACTCTTGGAAATATGGCAAGTTGTTTTCTATGCTGTAAGTCACTTTTAAAAGATGTTAAGATGATTTGTTAGGTTGTTTTCAGAAAAATATGTGATTTTATCTTTTAAGTGACATTAACACTTAATGGGTCTTAAAGCAAAAAGGCTTTCCTTAGCCTTCCACAAAGGCTATTAAAAAAAATGAAATTTGGCCTGGTTCCATTTAAGTCTTCTATTTAAGTCACTTTCATCTATGAAACATTGTCTATGAAATGAAGGCATCCAAATACATCCCTTTTCCTCTGTAGTGAAGCCTTATGTCAGAGAAATGTTAGAGAGAGTATATTTTCTCTCCTTTGTTTTTTATGCTTTCAGTGGCATTTGGGCCTGGGAACCCTCAGCTAAACACTACAAACATTTTCTTAGGTAAGTGACCTTTCCCAACTCCTTCACAGTACTTAGTATAATGTTGGGGATATTTGGAACTCAGCGTAGTGATTGCAGCCCGCTGTGGCCAGTCATGCAGTCTTTCTTCATGCAGAATTCCCACTCACTTCAGTGACACTTCTGGGGCAAAATAACTGTCCCTAAGCAGCTAAAGTATAGAGAGGAAAAGTGAATGAGTTGCCTTGCCACTTTCATGACCCACTTGAGGCTACCAGACTCACAGCTATTCCCCTTCTCCCTTGACACACCACTTAATATAGTTATAATTTAAGATACTCACTGAGGGCACTTGTACATGGGACAGAGGTTTAATCCCCAAGGTTTTACTCTACGCCCCCTAAATTGAAATAGTAGGGCATAGAATAAAATCCTGAGGACTAAACCATTTCAATTTTTCCATCATGTTACAGCAAGGAGCCCGATCCTTTCTTCTTTTTTTTTTTTTTTGTCAGAGCCGGAGCCTGCACCCAGGGGGTGACTTGCCAGTAGGCCAAGTGGCCCCTGAGCTGCAGGGAGGCCCAGTCCTTCCCTCTGCAGTGGTGGCATCCCCCGGGGTCACCCGGGTGAGCTGCTAGCATGCTGGGTGCTGCCCCAGCTTGGAGGCAGCACCCAGCCCAATCCAACTCTTCCCTGAGCCTGCCCAGGGAGCACTACCCAGCAGGCTTCCAGCAAGCAGGCTCAGGGAACAGTTGGATTGGGCCAGGTGCTGCCTCCAAGCTGAGGCAGCACCCAGTCTGCTAGCAGCCTGCCTGGGCGGACCTGGAGGGTGCTGCCTATGTGGAGAGAAGGACTGGGGCCCCCCACTGCTCAGGGGCTCCTCAGACTGCTGGCAGCTCAATCCCCCTCTCCCCCCCAGCCATGGAGGGGGACAAGGAAGCTCTGCAACAGTAAGGAAGAGGCCTCTCGCCACTTCTGCTTTAAACCAGTGTCCTGCGGCTTGCAGGATGGCTGGAGGCACCCAGGAACTGGCTGGCTTACCTCTGGGGTTGTGCAGGCAGGTGGCAGGAGGATGGCTGGGTGTGCTGGTGGCCAGAGAAGGTGGCAGGGATGGTGCATGGGGTGCTGGAAGCTTGGGTGGTCTCAGGGAAGCATTGGATCAGGTGTCTCCATGTTGGGGCAGCACCCCCCGGGCTTCCAGTACGCCATGGACTGTCCCTGCTGCCTTCTCCAGCTGCCTTCCTGTCATCCCCTGCTGCCTTCCCGCACTGCCCCAGAGGCAAACCAGCCCATTCCCAGGTGGCCACAACCATCCAGTTGGCTGCAGGAGCCTGCTGAAGGCAGAAGCGATAAGGGCCCTGATCCTTTCTTTCTGAGAAGACTGCCTGCCTCTTCCACAACTGGGGGGCAAGCTAACAGCTGCATTGTTGCAATTTACAACACTGCAAACTAAACTATATCCAGATGTAGTTTGGTTTGCAATAATGCAAAGTTATTTAAAACCCGCAAGTCTTGCATGTATATACTGTGACACCACTAAGCCACACAAAGTGACATTTTCATCACGTGTACATGATGGATGCCACTGTGTCCGGATATCTGAGAACCACCTCCCTCACCAGATTCTCTTCTCCCAGCTCTCTGTTGGCCAATGCTCAAAGGGCAGCCAAGAAAAACAGTACAAAGACATGCTCACGGTCACCCTCAAACATGGAGGCATCAACACTAACAGCTGCGAGGAGCAAGCAACTGCCTGTTTGGTGTGGCACCACCTAGTCCATCAAGGCGCACACCACTTTGAGGCCCAACAACTTGATACCGAGGCGGAACGGCGATGGCAAAGGAAGGAGAAGGAGACCAAGCTGGGGCTGCAAATCCCACTCCCCCATGCAACATGCCCCCATTGCCGAAGAACATGTGCATCCAGAATCGGGCTTCTCAGTCACCTGAGTACCCATCAAGCCTGATAGACATCATCCTCAACTTAAAGGGCCAACAATGACAACATGTTAAATGGTGTCACGTGTATAAGCACCCTGAGAAGGTAACCCTCATTCTCAGTGATACCATGCCATAATCCTGTTATTTTCTAGATACAGAACTCTGAAGTGCTACGTAACATTAACTCAGCTACATGGCACACATACCTATTAGTTTTATGTTAAATGAGTGGCCAGACTTATTACAGTGTATGTAATGAACTGTGTACTGTCAAATATAGGTGGTGGAGAATGTGGCCAAGTTACCATTGCTGTGAAAATCCTAAATGTTCATTTCTTTAACTGTGGGGGGGTTTATGTACCAGAATACAGCTCATAGAAAACAAAACTCACCATTCAGCAAAATAAAATGTACTGGATTTTCTGGACCAGTACAAAATCCAAACAGACTGATGGGGGTTTTTAACCAGTTAAGATTAATTGGGCAAAAATCAAATGTCTCCCAAAGTAAAAATGAAATCATGGTCCAAACCAAGAACAGAAAAAACAAAAGAAAAGGAGCGTGCCTTTCCCAGAGCTCATCAGCAAAGCAAGAAGCTCTTTCTCTTATAGAATAGTTTTGTCTGTGTCTGTAGAAGTCCTTGCTCTTGCCAAGCAGTAAGTTGCAGTTAGCCTGCCAGGACTGGTTGGTCCCTCTTTGGAACTCACCCTGCCACACCTCTTATGTAAAGAAGAGAAAGAAACCTTAAGAAAGATGTAAATCTTAGGAGGTAGAATCAGCTGGTCCTTTTGCAACTTAAATGGTCACCTGACCTCTTCGCAGGGCTCCTCCATCCCCATCCCCTGCCTTTACCACTCCAGCTGTTCTGATGCTATTCAGATTACAAACATCATTCTTCTGGAGTCCGGCCTTCTACCGTCCAGACCCACATACTTCGTAGCATTAAATTTCCTCAATAAGTCATCATGCCCAAAAGAGTTGTCACAGTCTCTTTTGCCTGCAACCTTATTCAGTTCTCATAACCCTAAGACAACCCCTCTCAGGTTTACCCCAAGTCCTCAAGTCCATCAGTTCAGGGATGAACTCAGTGGCCTGACAGGCTCTGCATACAATAGCCAGCACAGTCCCTCAAGCAACACAGCCCTTAACAAATGCTACTAGGAATTAACTTCCCTCTTCCCATGCATCCTCGCATGACTGACTGTTTGTTTACTTCTCCATTTTACTTCCCTCCTCCAGATTACTGGCCCCAAAAGGGTTTACTCACTGGTATGATCCTCACCGGACTTCCTAAGACGCTCTGCCACAGCAAGCCTCACCTTCGGTAAGTCAGCTCCTCTCTAGCGCCTGTTACTATCTCAGGTGACTTGGGCAATCACTGCATCTCCATGCAGCCACACAGGCTCTCACCTCTGCTGGTCTCCCCTTCCAGGCGTCCAGATCCACCTGACCCAGTGTTTAAATTTCCCGGCTGTCTGTCTGAGCCTATCAGTTGCACTTCCGGTCTGCCACAGCGTCCCTCTGTAGCAGATGCTAATAATTACAGTCCTGGGCTTCATGCCGTTTGTAGCTCATAGACTGACTGATCATATAAATGTTTTCCCCCTCTGGGGAATTTTTCCATCTCTCATTTCTTTGTGGCAGGGCTTATTTGCTGCCCAGTCACAGTGTCCATCATTTCAGCATACATTAAGATCCAAAACTAGATTTTTTTTCTTGTAAAATACTCTTCTGTATCCATTGCAGTCAGTAAGGATGTGTCTCTATTGTTTCCTTAAATAACCGTCTTCTGGGACCACTGACAAAGTGTTTTAATACTGGTCCTTTCATCTGTAACAGTAGCTCCCCACTAACATTTTATGAGACCCAAACTGTATCAGGTTTCAGGACCTACTGGAAGACACTTTTCTGCTGTGCAGTTAACTAAGTATTTTATATAACAGCAGAATAAGTCAATGCATACACATGATATTGCTTTAAGTGTGATTTTTAAGCATATTTGTAAGACACGCTTTATACTACAAAAGCAGATATTTAAAAAGTTGGAACATAGCCTGTTGAATGGGCTAAGAGTTGTTTGCAGTCCTTCTGACCCTACTGAGTTGTTTTTATTTTTTTTTCTAGTGCCCAAATTGGAGAGCTACTTTATAAAGGTAAATAGATAACTCAGAAAAATGCACACTGATGTTCTACTACTAGCTTTCACTTTACATTTTCTACATAATTTAGTTTTGAATCTTCCAGGGTGTTGGCACCATCTGCAGTGTTCCTATTATGATATATACAGTGAACTTTTGCATCTTGTAGGACCATGACCTACTTTTGAGCATATGGGTATGTGCAGTCAGCCCTACAAATGTGGCAGGAAAATTTTGGCAGTCTTGAGTAAAGTACCAAGTACTTACCTGAGATAACTGATCCTTGGATTGGTCAGTAGGGTGATTGGCGTATGATTGACAACCTTCCTGTCCGACTGATTGGTTGAATGGAAGATTGACAGGAGTGGGGTGATCAAAAGAGTTAAATAGTGCTGATTCTGAGGAGCTGGCGTGTGTGCACGTGTGCATGCGTGCTGCTGGGAGCTGCTGTTGTAAGCAGATGTATGAAAGTAGCCCCTCTTACCCCATCCCTACCTCTATAAAACTCCAACTCGTGGATCCCTAACTGCAAGCACGCCAGCGTGGAAAAACGCAACCCCTTTAACGCTAACAGGGAGCACACCTTCCATAGTGCTACTTTCACACACATGCTCAAAGCCCTCACCCCTCACATGAACCTTGAATTGGAAAAGAGCTCTTGGTGGGAGAAGGGTTTTGAGGATTTTACTACTGGCCACCAAGTGAATCTAGGCCTAATCTTGGTGTTAAGCTGTACCGTGCCTGTGACAGCAAACACGTGCTGTCACAAGTCTGAGAGAAGAGCTCTGTTTAGGTCTCTAATCTGTGTGTATCGCCTTGCAAAATCCATTGCATACCATTGTATTGTTGTTCTTTGTGCTCACCTGTTATATTAAAACAATCTTAGTGGAAAATATAAATACAATCCAGTTCTTCAAGCGTTCATGTGAGTCTGTGGTTTTTGGTAGCTAATTAAGTATCAGTCAGTTAGAGCTGGGCTGAAGTTTACAGCTGACTTTGTAGTAGGCCCCCACCATTCAATTAGAGGAATACAGTTTTGCATAATTAGCATGTCTCTCTCAACAAGGGAACGTCATATATTGAACTCACAGTTCAGTGTGAAGTTAGTCAGAATTTTTTAAAACTACTTTTCATAGAGAAATGGCCTTTTTCAATGAACAAATGTTTTAATTATCAACACTTTTAAAATATACTCCATTATCACTAATACTTTTAACGTTTTAATCAAAACATTATTGCATTACCTACTATTTCAATTAGAAAAGATAAAATAGGTTAATTACAAACACTTCAAAGGAAAACTAACTCAGTGGCTTCTATTTTTCCACGAAATTAGATTTTCATCTTCAATTCAGCCAGTTGCCTATGTTGAAACCAAAGTGTCTAAAATCTAATTTTTCACTGAAACAGTGTTTGCCATAACCACAATGAATCAATGCAATCATTTAGCATTAACGTTTTTTAAAAATAAATCTATTTTGCAAATTATTAACTTCCTTTACGCTGAAAAAAAAATTCTGTTACCATTAATTTGATTGTACATCCTTGGTGCAATTTTTCAATGGGTGAATTTATTTACTGGGAACATTTATTTGTAGTAAACTTCCAACAAATTGGTAATACTAATTTCGGTGAGCAGCAGAAAAATAAAACTGTACATTTATTGTCAAATTACCAGCAGCTGGTATACAGTGAAGTGCAGTAAAATAGCAATTCTTATAGTAAATCTAGTTTATGATTCACATTGTAAGTAAATGTCAGTGTTAAAATTACTCTTTTTAACTGTAAATAACAGCTGAAGTCAAACGACCCAATTTAGCAGTGACAAACTGTTTTAGACAAAAAAAGTGACATGTAAATACAAGACTGTTACAGCTGTTCCTGCCACAACCCACTGAATGCTCATGACAAGACAGGGAATGTTACTTCACACACCTTTGCTTCAGACAACAAAATATATAAAACAAGCTTGTCATGTCAAAGAAAGGCTTGCGTTACACAGTACCACCAATTATTACTTTGCAGTGCTGCACAATTATCCTATTGCATTGTTCGAAATAATGAAACAAGGGAAGAGAGAAGCAAGTACCGGTAATCAGTCACAAACAGCACAGAACAGCCTGCAAGGACTATGGACAAAACATTTTATAATATTCATATTGTATCTTGAAAACTCCAAGCCAAATTCTGCCTGGCAGTTTGGCCTAAGCACAGGTCAGAAAAATGTGGGCCAAAGGAGGTCAGAGACTGGGGGCTTCTACTTGGATTGTGATCCCCTGCAAAGCCAACAAAGAATAGTCACCTGAGCCACAGAGAGGTTTTTTAGGGTCAAGACCGAAAGAGAGGGAGATACCTTCCGTATTTCAATGCATATGCTCCCTGTTTTCAGCAATGCGACCTAGTCTCAGATATGCAACTTATAATATTCCTGTTTTCGGTATCCAGCTACACCCATTTAGAGGATAATTTAGTCCAGCCGTAATATATTTTAATCAAATATACTAATGGAAACAACCTTTCATCACTTAACACAAGTAAACCATTTCTTTAACATTTCACAAATAATTGAGTTTGTTATTAATGCCGTGGCCTCTCTCTCTAGTCCTGCCCCCACCACCCTGGTAATTCTGTCACAAAAGGAGTCGCCTCCCCTGCCCCAAACAGGTTCTGGGACTGGCTTTGGCTTTAACCAGCACTAGCATGCTCTCTTCAGGGAACTTTTGTCTCCAAATCACTCCCTGTCACATCAGCATTGCAAACTGGACCTCATCTCTCTCAACCTCTGAGTGGGTGCATCTACACAAGATGCTTAATGCAGAGTAGACTAATTCTACTGCGTATTAGCATGTCGTGGCAAAAGCTGTGCTAATATGCAGTAGAATTAGTCTACTACGCATTGTCATGAACAGACCATACGCCAGTGCTACTATGCAGTAGTGCCAGCTACTGTGCATGTAGATAGTACTTCATATTAGAGGTACTAAACTTAATGTGCAGTAACAATAGTGCATTAATGCAGGTTTAGACACACCTAGTGATACCTGTGGAAAATGATTAGAGGTAAGTGGAAACACCCCAATTCTTTTCTTACACCAGTTTTACTTCCATTAAGTTACTCCTGCTTAACTGTGGAGGATTCCTTCTTTACTTTAACATTCTCCCTTTTTGCTCTTTATTTAAACACAGCTTTTGTTGAGCTATCAAGTATTTTGTAACAAGATGATCTAGATAACATCTCCATCTCTTTTCTTCTTGATCCCAGCTTTAGCAATACATTGCTTGTTACAGCATCACTCTAAGAAAAATCAGGTACTTAGAAGACTACCTAAAACTCTCAGAAGACTACGTATAAAAAGCTGCAAAGAAACTACAAGTTCAGTGTGTTCCAACACTGGTCCATACTATTATTTCCACAATGCTTAAAACATAGTACATATCGCAAAGAACCAATAGCAAGATATGGACTCTTTTTCATTAGATATCATGGGAGGCTGAGCTCCCAGTGCAGCATGGTACATAAGAGCTGCAAAGGTGATACAGGCTAGGAGTAGAGAGGGGGTATTATCACAGTGGGATATATAGCAGGAGCATTACTGTGTCCTGGTGTGGGCCCCACATTTTAAAAAGGATGTTGACAAATTAGAAAGCACCAGGAAAGGACCTAAACACAAATACCTTTTGCTTTGGAAAATCTGCTCTGTCATCTGATACTAAAGGTGCTCAATCTGTTTCCAGAAGGAAACGATATAGAGGATATGTCTCCAAAGAAATCACAGGCCTGACTACAGATGCACCTAAGCTAGCTTTACTCCTTAGCTCTGGTACAGGGGGCTGTAGTGTCTAGTCAGGGCAACATGGAGTTCAGTGCAGGCTAATTTACATTGCTTCTGGTTTGCAGCCCACAGTTTGTACTGTGATTCCAAAGCAAAACCACTACTGGCACCTGAATTAGCTGAAAACCAGGTTGGCATTTTTTTTCTCTAACTGAGGTACCCATAACACAGTCCATAGGTACCTATACTCGTAGAGGATTTTTTGACAGCTGAGGTCTCTTTAATTTAGCAGAGGCATGGTAAGATCCAAAGTCTGGAAGCCAAAACTGGACAAATTCATACAAAATACAAGACCCACACTTTTAACTGTCTCAAACATGAGGGGAGGCTGCCTAAGGATGTGGTGGACTCCCTGTCACTGAAGTCTTTAGATTAATATTTGATGTCTTTTTAAATGATATGTAGAAGATAGTGGCAAGAATCACGTGGTAGAAGCCTATACTTTCTCCATGCAAGTCAAAACAGATGATCTCAATAGTCACTGGACTGAAAAATTTATGAATCTATGTGACTAATAAGGCCAGCAAACAGTAGAGAAGGGCTGGAATGAGGAAAGCTATGGGCAAAACAACACTAATAGATAATATTCTGTAGCACTCTCATCCAGTCCTTTGTATGTTCAAAGTACTAACTAATTAGTCATAGCAACAACATTAAGCTCTCTCATGCCTTTTATCAGAGGACCTCAAAGCTCTTCACAAATGCTAATTAATATGTAGGCAGTACTGCTAGGAAACACATTATGGCATTGGCATCACTGCTTGTGAAATCTGGTTGACTTTCTTATTGAAACATAAAATGTGCAAATCTTCCTGGCAACAAATCTGAAAATGTGTTTCTCCATTTAAATATAAGCCGTTCCATTGTATTGCTGACAATATGGCATGCTACATCCCTTTACATTGTACTCCAGCATAACCTCACATAACACAGCATGATTGAAATGTAAGAGGAGATTAGCTTTTGCAAGAAAATTGGATAACTTGTATTTTAGCCTGAACATCTGGCACATTTTTAGCTATTTGTTCAAAAAAGCTAAATTCTACTATGCACTCACACAGTGAAATGCTTCACTGACTACCTTAAAAAATATACATCTTCTAGATAGGGCTTTAAACTAAGATTGCCAGGGGATGGGGAACACTGACTGCAGCATGCCTGGGGACTGGCACACAAGAAAGCTCTGAAGTTGGGGACACTAGGAGAGCCACGCTTGCAAGAACTGAGGGAATTCAAGCTCACCTCAGCGTGACAAGAAATCAAGGGTCTCAATTGGAGGACTCAAGTGCCTGTACACTAATGCCAGGAGCATGGGGAACAAGCAGGAGGAGCTAGCCCTCCTGGTGGGACTGCTCACATGATTGGAACATAGCCATAGAGGGCTACACCCTGCACAGAAGGGACCTAGTAGAGAAGAAAAGTGGAGGCGTAGCTCTCTATGTGAGGTAGCAGAACACCTCCTTGGAGGCCAACATCGGCTCCAAAGAAGAGCGACTTGAAACTCTCTGGGTCAAACTATGGGGGGTGGTGAGGTGAGAGAGACCTAACTGTAGGTGTATACTACAAACCACCAAACCAGGGGAAGGAGCTTGATCTGGAGTTCTCTCGAGAACTTGCAGATACTGCATGCACATGGGACATGGTTGTCATGGGTGACTTCAATTACCCAGACATCTCTTGGGAGGAACACTTGGTTAAGTCAGATTAGTCATGTTGCTTCCTGACCTGTATTGAAGAGCTCTACCTGACTCAGGAAGTGCATGGGCCAGTAATGCTCTCCTAGACTTGACCTTGGCCAAAAGAGATGATGTGGTGAGCGACTTGAATATAGAGGGTAGCCTGGGTGAGAGCAACCACAAAACCATCACATTCACTGTCCATCACAAGGCAGGAAAATCAGCTAGCAGGGTTGAAGTTCTGGACTTCAAAAAGGTGAATTTCAATAAGCTCAATGCAATAATAGGAGAAGCGCTGTGGGACCAGGGACTGAAAGTGAAAGGAGTGCATGAAGAGTGGTCGTTCCTCAAGGACAAGATCCTCAAAGCACAAAAGAAGTCCATTCCCATGCAGAGGCAAGGTAGCAGAAGAGCTGGTAAGCCCTTTTGGCTTAATAGGGATATCATGGTCCTCTTGAAAAAGAAGAAAGAGGCATACAAACAATGGAAGCTTGGGACAGTCACCAAGGAGGACTATACAGCAATGGCCCGCACTTGTAGGGAGCAGATTAGAAAAGCCAAGGTGATGACTGAATTTAAACTAGCAACAGAAATCAAGGACAATAAGAAGTCCTTCTTTAGATATGTAGGGAACAAGAGGAAAACAAATAGAAATGTGGGGCCATTGTTTAGCAATTCAGGACACTTGGTTACCAACACTCAGGAGAAAACTGAACTCCTGAATGACTACTTTGCTTCAGTATTTCACTGGACTAAAGGGAAAATCATACTAGATAAGGTTCAAAATGGGCATGGTGGGAATGACCGCCTTCCTACTGTTGACGCTGAGCTGGTGTGTGATCAGCTAGAAAAGTTGGACATTTATAAGTCAGCAGGACTGGATGAACTTCATCCAACACTGCTGAAGGAACTGGCTGAACTCACTGCAGAACCACTGGTGAAACTCTTCCAAAACTCGTGGCACTCAGGGGAGCTCCCTGAGGACTGGAAGATGGCCAATGTTGTGCCCATCTTCAAGAAGGGGAGGAGAGAGGACCCAGGCAACTATAGGCCAATTAGCCTAACTTCTATCCCAGGGAAAATCCTGGAAAAATTCATCAAGGAGTCTAAGTTCAATACGCTTGCAAAAGGTAGGATTCTGAACAACAGCTAGCATGGCTTCATTGTGGTCAGATCTTGTTTTACTAATCTCATCTCCTTCTACAACCAGGTAATTTGCCACTTGGATAAGAGAGAGAAGGTTCACATCGTATACCTAGACTTCCAAAAGGCCTTTAATTTGGTATCCCATGATGTTCTCATGGGAAAATTGGAAGATTACGGGCTAAACTGCTTGACAGTTAGGTGGGTAGGAAGCAGGAGTGTGTGACACAGGCCCTATTCAATTTGTTGATTTGGATCACTGTCCCCAATTCGATTTGGCCCAATCCGAAGATTTGATGCTGATCCAGAGAATCAGCAATTTGGCCATAGACACAGCTTTAAATGTTTTTTCTACATACTTTGAGGTACCAGGCGCAGCTTATGAATGTTGCAATGCTGGGGTAGATGGAGCATCCCACAGGAGCGCAAGGGGGGCCCCCCCGTGTGTGTTCGGCAGCGAACCCGGAAGTGGACCAGAAGTACTTCCAGTCCATTTCCAGTCCTGCCAGGGAGCATGCTGGGGGGGGCCCCCTGTGCCCTCCTGGCTAGGCGATCAGTCATGGGGGGACCCAAGGTGCCCCCCCCCCCCCCCCCCCCCAGAGCTAGGAAGCACCAGTTGCTGAGCCAGGGGGATGCGGGAGGGCCCCCCAGTGCACTCTCCAGCAGACCTGGAAGTGGATTGGAAGTGCTTCTGCTCCACTTCCAGGTCTGCTGCTGAGCACGCTGGGGAGCCCCCCGTGCTCCTGTGGGATGCTCCATCCGCCCCAGCATCTCAGCATTCACCAGCCACCTGCTACCTAGAGTGGCCTGCTACCTAGAAAAAACATTTAAAGCTGTGTCTATGTCCAATTCTTTTGGAATTTCTCCAAATCGATTCGGAGGGTTCTGATACAATTTGGAGAGATTAAAGGGTCCTCTGATTCAATTCGGATTCGGAGATTTGGCCACCAAATCAGGCCGAATCTCCGCCAAATCGAATCAGGGACCAAAGCTTCGCACAAACCCACTAGTAGGAAGCTGGCTGCAGGGCAGGACCCAGAGAGTTCTGCTGAATGGATCTGTGTTGTCCTGGCAAGAAGTGGCCAGTGGTGTCCCTCAGGGGTCCGTGCTTGGTCCAGTGCTTTTCAACATCTTTATCAATGATTTGGATGTGGGGATGAAGAGCCGGAGAACGCCAAGTTATAGGGGAGCATGGTCACGCTTGAAAATAGGCTGCAGATACAGGTGGACCTAGACAGCTTGGCAACTTGGATGGATCGAAACCAGATGAATTTCAACGTTGAGAAATGTAAAGTGCTCCACCTGGGGACGAACAATCCCCAACATACTTACAGGCTTGGTGGCACCAAACTGACTAGCACCATGACTGAAAGGGAGCTAGGGGTAATAATAGACCATAATATGAACATGAGCCAGTGGTGTGATGCTGTAAGCAGCAGGGCAAAAAACAAACTGTTGCATCTCAAGCAAAACTAAGGAAGTGATTCTTCCATTTTACTCAGCATTGGTGAGACCGCAGCTGGAGTACTGCATCCAGTTCTGGGCACCACACTTCAACAAGGATGTGGAAAAGCTTGAGAGAGTCTAGAGATGAGCTACCCATATGATCAGGCACTTGCAAGGCAAGCCATACGAGGAAAGGCTGGAGGACTTGGGTCTCTTCAGCCTAAAAAAGAGAAGGCTGAAAGGGGATATGGCAGTAGCTTACCGCTATATCAGGGGACTACATTAAGGGCTCAGCAAACAACTGTTCACCAGGAGACCCTTGGAGAAAACTGGGAGTAATGCCCACAAACGCCTGGAAGATTGTTTCAGGCTTAACATTAGGAAAAACTTCTTCACAGTCAGGGTGTCCAGACTGTGGAATAAACTCCCTCCAGGAGTGGTGCAATCGCCTACCCTGGAAATCTTCAAGAGGAGACTGGACCGTAGCCTTCTGGGGTCACCTGACCCCCAGTTTTCTTTCCTACCTAGTGCAGGGGGGCTGGACAATGATGATCTTGCATGGTCCCTTCCAGCTCCTTACAATCTATGAATTTTTTAATCTATAATTTCTGTTCTGTAAATGACCAACCTAAGACTACCAAAAATGGCCAGCTGTGACTGTGTATACTTGATTATTTCAATAAAGAATACATAAAACACTATAAATTTACATAAATCTTGCTCACCTCACTCAAAAGGACAGCTTGCTTTCATAAGTAAATATATTATACATAAGACTTAATACTACACTTTAAACTCTGAAGGCAAGTCCAGATGAGTGCAGACGTGCAGTATGTGGCACTGCAGACCCATCTATAGTCCCACAGACCACACATGCAAGCATTCCCCACACTGCTACTTTGCAGTGGGGGGGGGGGGGGGATTGACCCCCAGAAGATCCCAGGGTCAAAAAAACCCATGCCAAAAAAAAGAGCGCACTACCCAAAACTGGAGCCTAACTGGCCAGAGCTATGCCCTGGCTGCTGGCCTCTCTTTCTGCTGCCGCTGCAGCCCTGGGAGGCCCCCAGAGCTCCAGGTAAGGCTGCTGGGGTCAGCACAGTTGCTGATCCCAATCTCCCCTACCCCACCCAGGATAACCTGCTGCACACCCGGCACAGGCGTTCCTTGGGGACAAGTAGCAGTGGCACAAGGTGTGCCGCTGCTACTTGTCCTCAGGGAAACAAATGTCTGTGCTCATCAGGACGTGCCGTGAGAGACTACATTACATCATTTTACCATTAGTTCTTCCTGAAAGGCTGTCCTCCCAAAGTAGCTTCCATTGGCATGGACCCCTACACACAGGTCTTCATCAGTATGTAACTATCTTCACTTCAGATTTCTAATAGTATTGTTAATTTCTCATGAAAGTGATTATTTGTACATCATCCAGACATTCGTACATTTTTATCCTTGGAAAACATAATACTGTACCCATAAAAATGAGCTACAGATATCTGTATTGGTACAATACCCAAATGGATTATAAAAAGATCTTATATAAAGGGGAGGAGGTTAACTATTACAGAAAAGTAATTGTTGTTGGCAATTAATGCCAAAGAGTAGCAATACCAAAGCAAGTGAGATTGTTCATGTAAAAAAAGCAAAATACTAAGGAAGGGCTCCATCATATTGTGCTATTTTTCTGGGAATTGATATTTAAAAACCACGCCTCCAAAAACAAACAAACAAACAAAAACCAACAGTGGAGTCAACAGAAATAGGTCTGTATCTTCCTAACCCATTACATTTAAAGTAAAATCTTCATTGGAATCAAGGTCCCACAGAAAAAAAGAATCAATGAATGTCTTTATAGAAATGATTCAACCAGAACTAGGAAGCTTAATGTCATTGAGCTTTGAAGCCAGATGCAAGTACTGTGCATTAATAGAAAGAGAGTTATCTTTCCTGAAAGTGCAAATCTGCCAAAGAAAAATATTTCACAAGTAAGAATCCATTTCTTTATATAGAGAGATCCAGTTCTCCTTGTAATACAAATAATCACAACATTGGCTAGACTCTTTATAGACCTGCTGATTTTAGGAAGTAGAGATTTTGTCTTATCAGTACAGGCAATCCTCGACTTAAAATGCTTTGAGTTACAATGAACAGCACTTATGGCGTTTATAAATCAACACCCTGTTTTGAGTTTCTGATGTCAGTTTTGACTTTACAATGCTCGATCCAACACCACGCCAAGCCAGTGAACAAGTTTGCTGCATCGCCCATCTCCCTGGAGAACATCTGTCCAAACTTCCTTGGACACTTTCTTTAAGAAAGCAGACAAGACTCCAGGAAAACCTGCAGCCAAGACTCCTGAGAAGATTGCCATGAACCCTTCAAAAAGTCCAACCAAGAGCCCTTCAAAAAGTCCAGTGAAGTCACCTCAAAGAAGTCCTTCCAAATCAATATGATTGTGAATTACAATATAAATACATTAAACTAGCTAAATTACTCATCTACAATTGATTAAGTACAAAATTCTGGGTTATTTTTGGTGGAAATAGGGTATTGGGCCTTGGTTCAGGAATCAATCCCCCATTTATAACATTGTTTCCTATGGGAAAAATGGCTCTGAGTTACAACACTTTGAATTAAGATGCGGTTTTCAGGAACCAATTGTGTTGTAAGTCCAAGGACTGCCTGTATCTGGAACATGTAAGCAGCCAAAAACCAATATATTTGGGATGAAGCTGAGATAACAGCTATTCTGAGAATCTACCTCCAAAACAGCACTTTTCATTCCTTAAACGCAGAAAAATAGATCCCCACTTTGTACAGTTGAGAGATGTTGAGAAGGTTATCAAAATGGATGCTGGGGATGCCTCAGTTTCTAACAAATTTCACTAATCTTCAAAATACCCTTTCAAAATAAGTTTCAGTCAAATTCTTCTCTCTCCTACATCAAAGTAAATTTGGAATAACAACATTGGTATCAGTTGACACCAGGTGAAGCAAACGTGGATGATTTGACTAATGAATGCTATCTTGCACAAAATTTCAATGCACATCCTGGAAAACCTTAGAATTAGCTCCTTCTGGAATCTAGGGTATTGGGCCTTGGTTCAGGAACCGACCCCCATTTATAACATTGTTCCTATGGGAAAATCAGTTCCAAGTTACAACGTTTCAACTTAAGACATGGTTTTCAGGAACCAATTGTGTCATAAATCCAAGGACTTCCTGTAGTCAATTAGGGAGCTCAATTCCAGGCAGAAGTTGATTTATAAGAAAGTATAAGCAAACTACACACACAGGTTTGTATGTAAGACTTAAAACCCCACAAGATGCTGGTTTTAAACTCAGAACAGGAATTAAAATTGCTTCTGGAGAGTTCACATGCTTATCTGTACCCTTACTGGTTTCACACTTAAAATATAAATGAAGTGGCCTTACTGCAGCTAAAGCAAAGATTAAAAACGAAATTCAAAACACAATGAATCTGAATCAATACAGCAACTATGAAAGGAAGGTAAAGAATGGGAAGGAGAAATGCAATATCACTTGGGTTTATGAAGTGACTTTCTAGAGCTTTTAAGCAAAATCTACCAAGGCCTCAGAGTTGCATTGTTAATAATTTCATCACCTCTTCAGCATCTTTTATATCATCAGAGGAAAGCATCAGGTAAGACTAAGAGGGTTTTGTTTGGGAGTTGGTTTTGTTCTGTTTTATAACAAACAAAAAGCCAGTGTCTCTCTCTCTACTGTAAAAATATGTCCTTGAGAGTGGAATAAAACTTCCATTTAACTGTGCCCCAATTGTGATGAAGGTACAGAAGCAGGCACCTCTGCTTTTGTCAAAACGGTGATTTGAGTTTGTGGAGCACAGTACCTTCTCACATGCCCATATAACCAAAGTCATTTTAGATTGAATGTAAAGACTGTCTTCAACTGTGCTTAAAGCATAGAGGAGTTGAAAATCCTTAGGCTTGGCAGAATTTGATTTTAATCCTTTAATAATTATGATGGATAACATCAATGTTTATTTTTAAGCATTTGTTTTGATTTTTATCTATGAAAATTTTCAGGTGCGCGAAATTAGGTGTGGGGGTCAGACAATTTATTAATGACAGTATAGAATTATTATAATGCAGTTTAACAACTTGCTGTAACAAACATAGCTACTGTAGGACTGCAACCAACTGAATGACAAAGCTGCCATCAGTCCTTGATCTGCTCACCCATAGTCACCCTTGTCTACTTTGCTATTTCATCTTCCTTTGCTCCCAGTCCCCTGGGGTTTCTGGGAGTTGCAGTCCAAACTGCAGTCAGCACGGTTCTGTAGAACTGCTACCCCAGTTGTCACACACTCTATCAGTCTGTGACTGTGAGGTCAAATGGACATTTCTCAACATTTACCAATAAAAATGGAATCCAGCCAAGCCTAAATATACTAGATGTCCCTATTAAATCATAACCTGATCTTTCAGGTTTTATTACAATTTCTGTAAGCAAAAAAGGCAGCATAATTACACAATATTACATCAGCATGTGGCCCACTGTCTCTCAGGTTAGGACTTTTTCTTTCAAGCCCAAAGAAGATGCACCCTGTCAGGGTGAAGGGTATTAAATGTGATTTGTTAGATGTAAAATACTGTTTATTATAGTCCAAAGACCAAGCTAGCTTGAAATAATAAATTAGTGCCAGATGAAAAACTGCCAGAATTTTGTTATGCATCCCTTTCCTTGGAAATTTTCCCAGATTTTTTTCCTTGATAGGTTCTTTAACTGAAGAGTCACACACTTATGGGGTGTGAGCAAAAATTATAGCTTATAGAAGGGTCAGTGTGGAGAATTAACTAAGGGTTTCTGAACAAAAAAAGTATATTTAAACAGTATATTTAAGCTATTACAATAGCCTAGAAGCTGCAAACCAATAAACCACAGTGTATTTTGAGAAAACTTCCTGGAACTCGCTCACATAGTTGCAGCAGGTTAGATACCTGCATTATCATCAGAAATCTGCAAACCAAATAAAGGTAGAATTCACATTCTTCCTCCACCTCCCACTTCACGTTACTTTTTTTGTTTCAAGAATAAAATGTTCATTAAAAAAGTGGTTTATAGCTTGTCTGCTTCCAAACTTCAACTTAGGACTTTTTCTCCAAAGCTACTTCAGACAATGGAAGAAAAAGCAATTGTAAGGCCACGTACTACAAAACAAGTTGGATTTTCACACAAAGACTTTGCTTCCTGTCCCAAGCTAACAGATTGGGACTGTGGCTAGCAAAATACTCCTCTTATTCTTCTGTGGAAGATTTTATACTTAGACTTGAGGTCCCTTTTGATAAAAGATGGGAAAATAAGTATGTCTTTCTTCTATTAGGTCTGATTCTTCCTGTGAGACTGACAGTAGAAATGGAAAAACCAGCCTACCTCTCCCTCCCTGGTGCATGCTTATTGATTCATCATTATATGCTGAGAAAATAGGGTGGGACCTGGTCAGTGCAAGTCAGCAGTAGCAGCAGGGAGTGTTTAAAACCAAGCAGCTGGGAACCTCCTGTACTATGAGACGCACTCCTTGTACACATGTTTCAGACCTGGTGCATTTATGGGTTGCAGCCTCTGGTCTGTTGGCCTATTGCATCTACATAGATATGCCAAGAAAAGGCATTAGAAGCAGTCACTGCCAACTGAAAAAACTACAAAGAAACCCCTGCCTGAGTGGTCAATAGTGAAAAAAAAAGTCATGCTGTAAATGTTTACATGATGTAAGTCTAGAGCATGGAGTCCAATAATTCTCACTGGCTTTTTTCTCCCACTTCCGTTCTTGGCAGCTAGATAACAAGTACAGCCAAACAACTTACTTAAAACGTACTGACACGAATCCCCACTGTGCAAATAACATATCTTACCTATGAAGGGTGATTATGTTCCTTTTACTCTTGAAAATAACATCTTCATAGCCTGTTCATGAAAGGCCCATAATAAAAACTCTCCCTACAGTTTATAGTATAGCCTATAAACAGAATTCAGTATATAGCTGTTAAGAAGCAGATATCTGAAACGGGCCCAAGTCTACACCCAGAATCTGACACCCCAGAGAGCAGGGAAAGTTTGGATCTGAACGCTCTTCTTCACTGCTGGAAATGGATGCACAAAGAAGTAACATCATAAACAGCATTTAACATATTGGGCACATCTCCACCTGAAGGGGCATGTGGTTGCTGCGGTAAAAATAGCAGAGGCACATGCCACTGCTTTTTGCTGCTGCACATGGCCTACAGATGGGGTTGGTGCAGAGCAAAGTGCTGGCCTCAGCAGCCTTACCTGGAGTACTGACGGCCTCTTGAGGGAGCAGTAGCATCAGTCCAGCCACTGGGAGCCTGGCCAGCAGCCAGCGGATGGCTCTGGCTGGCCAGGCTCTGTTTCTGGCAGCACACACTGGTGCTGTATGCACCACACCACTTTTTTGTGGCAAGTTTTTTTTGACACTGGGATCTCCCAGTGCCAAAAAAACGACCATGCTGCAAATTAGCAGCATGGTGAATGGCTGCATGTGCGCCACATGGATTTGCAGCCTCAAACTGCCTTGAGGTGCTGCAAACCACACATGTACAATCATCTGAACATGCCCATAGAGTCAATCCTCCTCCAGTACAGAAGATTCAATCAATGTCTATGTGCCATAGACATTCCATTTAAACCTGCCTTTACAAAGGATGCAAGTGCCACACTTCTGCACCATGATAAAATGTACCATCATTGCCTGTTCAGATAAGATACAGAATAAGAATCAACAGTAGTATGGACAAGAGTGAGGATTCATTATACATGAGTGAGGGAGTAGCCATGTCAGACCCTGGACTAATAAGTATAAAGAAAATGGTCATTTTATTTCTTAGACTCCTTCCCCATGCTTGGGATTTTATCATCAGCGATTTGTAAATAACGTTCTGCGAGTCACCATAAAAGTCAGGAAAACAGCAGTTTTGGTTTCTTCTTTGTCACAGTAATTGGTGCAAATTTGTCTCTATTTGCAGGATGAAAGATCACTTTGCAGTTGAGTTCTGCTATGGAAGAGGCCAGACAGTCAAGCTGTATATCTAAAGAAGAAGAGCTTGGAGAATATAGTACAGGCAAGAAAAGAGTCAAAGGACAAATATTTCTTCAGTGAGGGGGATACAGACCAGCTGAGTGTCTAGGAGAATCTCGAGTCAATTGAACTATGAGAGTTCACATTAGCTTTGTGTCTGTCCCATGTGGAGTCCAGATTATAGACAGGTCCTTCAGGAGCAGGACATCATGTACCCAGGAGATTTGTGGTCCACTTGTATTCGGTGTAGGCAGACTGCACGCATCTGAGACAGGCTATATGATTTTGATGTATTCAAGTATTCTTATATTTTGCCCTATGCCTTTAGGTTTGTAAATTTTGCACAGTTTTGTGTAAATGACTTCCCCTAGAGTAATAATCTTCCACTCTTCTACCTTAACCAAAAAAAGCATTTAAAACATCAAGTACAATTTGGGCAAAGCTGTCAAAGAGCAAAAAATGTATTAGTATGTCCAAATGCTGTACTCATGTAACCAAAGGGATACACGCATGGACAGGTTCTATTTTGTATGTACAGATACCCAATGTGCTACAAGAGCAGTACATTTTCATAAGCACTTCAGATGCAGGGAAAGGGTAACATTTTCTGCATGTTCTGTTTGAAAATAGTGTTTCCACACTGGAAACTCAGGCTGAACTTCCAGGACCATATCGTGGAAGGGAAAGGTTGGTAGTTCAAAATATGAAAAATGTTATAGCAATGCTCAGTTATTACTATCTTTAAATCTAGGTAGTTCCCAAAAGCTAAAAACCAAATTACTGACACACACACACACTTTTTAATGTTTCTGGTGCTGCCTGCCAAGGAGAAGTAATACTAAATTCCACATGCATCATGGAAACCTAGTTTAAGACAACTCAGCTTAATGCAATGTGTACAAGGTCCTTTCTCACATATCATGAAATGATCAAGTAGAACTTGGGCCCAACTGGAATTCAGTGGTCGTTGGACAGGAGAATTTTGTCAAACTAATTGATCATTCATGCACAGAGACTCACGCCACACTAAACATGATGGAGATTCTCCATGGCAAGGAGAGGGGCTGACTGGGATGCTGGAAAAAGTGTAGATATCATAGAGTTTGTAAAAAGCCACCTTGCACATAGTCTTTACAAGACCAATCTGATTTGCTCCTTCAAAGGCAGAGAATCAGATGGAGCTCAACAGGCCATGTCTACATTAGCAACTTTCAGAAAATCTCCCATTTCCCTACCATCAGTTCAACTCCAACAGGGAAAGTGGTAGGGATCATTTAACCCCAAGTGGGAAAGGCTCAAGAGCTTTTACTGTCTACAAATGCTCCCCTACTCTTTACAATAGCCCTCCTACTGTTGCTATCAGCAAAACTGGTGATAATACAATGGTGGAAAATTTCTTGAGGCTAAATACCCAGTTTCAAAGTGATTTAGTGACCTTTGTTTCTTTCACACACTCACAGTAATGGAAATGATTAGAAGTATATCTTTTCTGCTTCCCAAAAAAGCTAGTCTTTTTTCCTTTTTTTTAATTAGATCTCCTTCCTAGCAGAAGGACGGGGGCAGAAGAAGGAACAGAAAAGGGGTATGCATCCCACTGAAAGATTTACTGGGAGAGGCATTTACACTATTTGCTTTTTTAATTGCTCATAGGAGCTTGCAGGTGAACCTTTCATTTTGACACATTCTTGTCTGGGTTGTAGAGATTGTAGCTCATGATAAAAGCTTACAGTACTTGCGCGTATTTACTGGCTGTCTTGTGGCTGTCCTTAAGGTGACAAGAACATACATGATTTAAAGTTAAACTGTAACCAAACAACAAAACCATGTCCAGAATGTGTCAACATCTAGGATAGCCCATGTCAGCAAACACAACAAATAGCTGACAGTGAAGCAAAAGCAACTCGTATTTGTGGTTAAGCAGAGGATAAGTTGAAAACAGAGCTGGAACCCTTTGTCCTGAAGTCTTTGGGATTTTTTAACAGCATATCCTCACAAGTAGCAGATGTTTGTCATAACTGCTTTCTGGGTATGTATATTGCGAGGCTCTGACTTCGGCTGGAACTTCTGTTCTCCTGCACTACATGTAAAACATGCATTGCAAATCATTTCAGCTTCTGGATCAGAAAGGAACCTTGCCCTCAACTCCTGGATGGTGAAGTTCTTTACTAAGCAAAAACACATGCATTTTAGTTTAAATATGTAAGTATTCAGCACACAACAGAAGTAAGGTGACATGCATCATGTTTTTACCAAGATAATCCCATTTCAAACCTGTCCCAATGTCCAATCTTTTTTTTTTTGCACATGAAAGCTTATCCCATATTCAAAACAGCACGTCCAGTCCTGCAGCCTCCCAAAAAACTCCACACCCCACCCCCGCCCTTGGCTCTCCCGCATGGTCAGCTGAGTGTTTTGAAGAGTAAAGGTAAAGGAGGAGGGAAGCAGGGTGCTGTGGGATGCCAGAAGACCTTTAAAAAGAAAGTCCTTAGGTAAAACCTTATCAACGCTTCTTGAGGTGTCCTGTTCTGAGACTTGGGAAATACGGTCATCCTAAACAAAATGCTCCCTTGCTAGCACTAATTTTGATAGTGATTTTATTTGTTTCAGCTCTATGATAACACACGGCAATTTTCACAGTTAAGCCCTTTCTTACTGAAGCATCTCAGTATTGAAGCATGTCAGTACTGAAATGCTATAACACTGTTGCTGCTCATACCAACTTAATTCATAGCTCTTCAGCTGATTTGGGTATTCTCATTCTTGACGCACTTTCAGAACTTGTGCCTGAATGGAAGCCAGGAGCCTTTTGAAAGCGCTTTGAAGAAGTGAGAAAGGAATGATCAGACTCATTTGACCACTGAGGAAACAGGCACACAACAACCTGGATGCCACACAAGGAGCAGAATCCATACTCCTTCTCACACTGTCCATGTCTCTTACTGTCCACCTTCTCATACTGTACTTTATTTGTTGAACCATATTTCTCTCAGAGTCTGGACATCTTTCCCCACTCTAATCAATACCTAGTAGCAACCTATCATTAATTTAACTGGGTTATCTATGTGCTCCAGGAAATGCGGTAAGAGCACACCCTCAATCCCATATCAGGAGGGAACACTCTGGTTCTTTCAGACCCTTCCAGCAGCAGAAGGACACTGCAAGCTGAAGTAGAGTCAGGACTCACAAAGTGTAATGAAGACAAAGAATGAATTCCTCGATTTTTCCATTTCAGGTCCATTAATGCAATAAAACAACTCTAAACAAAGAGTGCGGGCTCACTCAGATGCCACAGAGTGAGTCAGCACATGTCCCTCTCTGACCAAGGTTCTCTAGCAGTTGTTGGGTATCTGAAATGTTTGTGTGATATTTCGTAGCATTGTCATTTGAGCTGAAGGAGGTTCAGACTAGGATATTGTGCATATTCCTGAAGAATGTCAGCAATGTAATCAGTTCAGACTCTACAGGAAATTCTTACAATTCGCACATAATCTCTGGTGGAAAAGCAGAAGATGTGTCCTTGAATCTACCAGGCCACTCCAGGTATATCCAGAATCACTCTGCTCCCAAACGGTGTGGTTGCCCAGTATTCTGTGTTCAGTGGATGCTCTAATACAGCTGAAGCAATTTCATAGTATAGCCCATGGATCAACTTAGAAATTTCCTGCAAACAAAGATTTTCCTCTCTTGTATCTGCAATGTTCAACTCACTCTGTACCTGAACCATTCCAGGATCCAGCTAGTTCTCTATTCCTCTACCTAAGGTCAAGACATTCAATCCACTAAGGTGCCTCAGGTGCAGTTTCATCCTCTTTCTTTTGAAAGACAACCAGAGTTGGCAGCACTCTGCACTGGCCCTGGCAAAGCTGGACTCCTGGACAGAAAAGAATTCAAGATTCACTGGGCCAGAGAATATCCCAGTGAGCATGACTGTATAGCATCCCTGGATTGGCACTTACCAGGAAAGCGAAGTCCTGGTGCTAGTCCCTATCTCAGGCCTGTTTTTGCAGTTTGACCAATAGTTCTTAAATGGTCCTTGGAGCAGGGATGGGAACTCAGGACTCTCTACTCCCAGGCATGTGCCACCCACTAGACAACAGACCCATCCTACCTCCTCTACAACTTTCTCCACAGTAACACAGCTTCAGCAGTAACCCCATGCCAGAGTCTATAGTATGGTGGTTACAGCATTCACCTGGGAGGTGGGAGTTGTTGGCTGAGAGACTTGAATTTGGGTCCCCCACTTTCTGGGTGATGGCTCTAATCACTAAGGCAAAGTACAGGCATCCAAGAAGCTTGAGGCAGAAGTGCTCTAAGTATTGTGCTGTACTAAAAGCACTAGAGTTTACATCAGGAGCAAACATAATAGACATTAGCCCTTTGGTTGTGGGGGGGAGGCGCACACAGAGCATTTCTGTACTTCCCAATGCCAGCAGGTACGGGATGCTCTCCCACACAGTCAGCATGTCCTGCAGGCTCCCTCGACTGCTGAAGACTCCTGAGCAGAGCTGAACATGTGAACCACCCCTGACTGACTGCTGGACACAGGCCACCATGCCCCCAACCCCCAGCCATGTCAGCACGGACCCTCCCCCACACCGAGCCCTGGCCTTGGCTTCCAGGAGAGCCCCAAGGTGTGCACAAGCGCCAGCCATCATGACTTGCACATGCCTCTGTCTCAGCCTGCCCATACGCCACCATGGTGTCCCACCACCTGCGCCCAAGCAGGAAGACGCAGGAGCTGCAGCAGGTCCTGTTGGTCATCATGCTCAGATTTTGCTGGAGACTGTGGGATATCACACACACCCAGCTGGGCCTGGTAGCAGCTCACCATGACATGCTGGCTCATGGCCTCAGTCCCGCACAGGGCTACACACCCCATTCTGCACCCACCAAGTGTCCTTGACTTGACCATCCACTTTCATGTGGCTGATGAGGATGGGGCCATCTAGGACACTATGAACAGTACGGTGCTCTGGCACCACCTCTAGACTGTCAAGCACCAGTTCTGGGTCTGAGACACCAGCGGCGACTGGTGGGAGTGGATCATCCTAGATACCTGGGATGATGAACAGTGGCTCCAGACCTTCCGTGTGCACCAGACCACTTTCATGGACATTGTTGCCCAGCTGGCCCCCCACACTGCATGCCAGGATGTCAACATATGGCCATAACTTACTCCAGAGAAGTGGGTGGCCATGGCTGCCACAAAGCTGGCCACCTGCAGCACTTACTGCTACTTGGCCAAGCAGTTCAGCATGAGCAAGAACATGGAGAGAAAGGTGGTCTGGAGGTATCCCTGATCATCCAGGACATCCCGGTTAACCACTGCATCTACCTCAACAATCCTCAGGACGTGGTCAGGTCCCTGACAAGGATGGCTTCCCCAGCTGTGTGGGGGCTATGGATGGCACCCACATCCCCATCCTTTGTCCAACACAGGCTGTCCTGGTGTTCACCAACCACAAGGGCTCTCTCTCCATGGTCCTACAGAGCATCATCAGCCACTGGGGCCACTTCACCTACATTTTCACTGGCTGAGCAGGCAGCACCCATAGTGTTCATATTTTCCGCAACTCCCCAGTCCCCGAGCTGATGGAGAGCAGGCACTACACTCCCAGGGTCCCCAGTTTTATCCTTGGTGATGCTGTCCCTCCCCATCCTCATCAGGGACCCAACCTACCCTCCTTGCCTTGGTTTATGAAGTCTTGTCAGGGGGAGTAACAGCTAAACCACCAGAAGAAGCAGTTCAACTCCTGCACCTTCAGCCACCTCAGGGTTCACTGGTGGGCTCTCAGCACGTCTTGAGGTGAATGCAGAGAACCTGGCACAACTCATCATTGCTGCATATGTTCTCCACATCTGTAACACCAAGGAGGAGGTCTCCCGCAAAGCCCAAGCTGAGGAGGCATGGTGCATGGACTGGGCCAAGCAGAGTGAGTATATACAGAGATAGAGTGCAAGCCACCCACCAATATTGGGGGGTCCCACCCTGCACAGCACCAGGCTGTCTGGATCTGCAAAGCACTGGCCAACTACCTCCTCACCCTTGTGGACCAGGAGACTCCCCACATGAGTAAGGTGTGAGGCTTCGAGTGCCTGTGCCATGGTACCAGGCCTGGGGCTCCTGCTCTGGGCTCCTCTGACCCTGGATCCTGGGCAACACTGCCCACAACCCAGGCTGCCTGGCCACTGTCCCCCTTCTCCTCTCCCTCCCCAAATCTAGACCAAGGGCATATACTGGGATGCAGGGGGATGTGGCATGAGGAAGAGATATCCTTTGGTTTAATAAAATGTTGCAGCTGCCAAATTTTTCATGTATTCAATAAAGGAAAGCCATTGAACATTGCCCATGCCCGAGATGGGTCCCTCTTCCCAATTAACACAAACCAGAAAACCCTTGGAGGGGGCGGGAGGGGGGCAATTGAGAAAAGGGTGAAAGAACCTGGAAGGGGCAGTTAGGATTAGGGGAAGGGGTTCGGGTCAGGGAGAAGGCTTCAGGGGCTGAACTCAACAAACATGAAACTTTGGAGGAGACCCATGGGGTAGTGGGTCTGTTGACCTGGCACCCTACTTTCAGGGGGTCAGGAGTGAAGACCTTGGACTTCTCCATGTAGGAGCTAAACAGGTGTGTTATCTTGGACCCACTGTCTGTCTGAGAGCTGCAGGGTGGGAGGTGGCTGCTGGGCCAGAGAGGGGAAGTCTGCAGGGCAGGAGACATCACCACAGAGGGTATCATAGACTCCTGTCTCTCCCACAAGGGACACCTCACCCCATGGCCCTTGCCCCCAGGGCCCAGTCTCCCCTTGCAAGGACCCTGGACCCCATGCCTGGGGCTCATGTCATGCATCCTGCCCGAGCCTGGGGACTGCCTATCACCACCAAGACTGCACCATTCCCCAGCAGTGGGACCCACGCCAGAAGCAGTGCCACAGGGAGCAGAAGAGCTCCCCCCAGGCCCCAGGGCTGCCAGCTGGTCAAGCTGGAGCCACTAGGCTCTGTCCCCGTGACAGCCTGACCTGGCAGGCTGGTGGGCTGCACTCCCCCACTGCTTCTGAGTGCTTTTCTTATTAAAGTGCCCCTCCACCCCAGAAGCACACATAAAAATGCCCTCAGTGCCTTGCAGATCCAGCTTGCAAGGAAGGAGGGGTTGGCAAGGCTTGCTCCTCCCAGGTCAGCCTGGCCTTGAAGTATAGGGCAGGGAGATATCAATTAGGCAGATTTATGTTCCCACTACATGGCACAGAGCCTGATAAGCACCCAAGGCAGGGGTGAGGAGGGGTGGCCTGCTGCCTTGGCACCATTCCAGGAAAAATAGGGCAGGTGTGAGAGGGGGAAGTGAGAGGTCAGGATCAGAGCTCTGCAAAGAGCTGAAGAACCAAAACCTTTCAATCAATTAGTGGCTAGAGGCCCCATGCTGTAAGCAGATGGGGGGAGCAATTCACCCTCCTCCCATGTCTCACTATCACCACACTTCCCCCCCACCCCTGCCCTCAATCCCTTTCTGGCCCTCTCGGCCTAAAATGGCCTGAGAAAGGGCTGTGACTACAGTGGTGCCTGGTATCACCTGTGGTTCCCCCTTCTCCCCCCTTCCCTCCCCAGCAAAGCCTCAGGGAACTTGTGGGGCTGGAACCGTACTGTCCCAGGCTGCATGGCATCCTTGCTTGGAGAAGTTGGAGGAGGGCTGGCCATGGCTTGCATGGTTCATGCTGGCACAGTGGCTACTGCACTGGTAGTGGGGGGGATGCAGGGGCAGGTGGTACACACTCTGCACCTCTGGGAGTGGAGGCAGAGGAGTGGATCAGGAATAGCTGTGGCCCCTGTGTGGGGAACGGTGTCCCAGGGACTGCGTGCTCAGCTGTAGTCTGCAGGGTCAATGTCTGGGGTATGGGGTGGCTCCCACAAGGTAGAAGGCACATGCCCAGACTCCAGGTCATAGGTCCCAATGTCCACAGCGTTGGAGCTCTTTACCTCCTCCTGCGTGACATCCTCCATGGTCTCCAGCACAGACTAGATGTCCTGAAAGCACAGCTTAAGGTGGAGGTGCACTTTGGCTCCCACATCCTGTGATGATGCGGAAACCAGCAGCAACATGCCAGACTCCTCAATGGCCAGCTCCAGGAGCTGTGCTCTTGACCTGTGGCCCTGGCTACCTGCTCCTGGACACATGGTTGTCCCAGAGCCTCCCTGAGCCTCCTCCTCCCCTGGAGGCCTCTGGGCCTCCAGTGGTGCCATAGGTATGCAGGGTGTTGACAGCCCTGTCCTTGGTGAGGAAATGGGACAGCTCCTCCTAAAAGAGCATGAACTCCCTCCAGCCCCCTGACTTCCCCTTGGCATCAACCACACAATGATATTAACTCCTCATCACCTTCGTTTTGACATGGCACTGCACCCAGTCTCAGTTGTGGCCCCATACCTGCATCTGCTGTGTGATGCATTTGAAGACATATTTATTGCAATGCTCTTTCTGGAGCTGGTGCTAGATTTCTTCCTTGCTGCAGATGGCGATAGCATCTCCTACCTCCCCGTATTCCCAGTTGTGTGCCTGGGCTTGGCTGGTGGAGGATGAGGGGGTGGGGTTGTCCATGGTTTGCAGCACTGCCTGTTGGGTCTTGGCATTCATCAGTGGGTGAGAGTCTGGCTGAGAGGGGGTGGGTGGAAAGGTAGTAGGGTGTCAGGAATGGTGGGGAACGGGGGTAAAGGACTCAAGGAAGCAGACAACACACAAATGTGCAGGTCCTGGTGCTTGCCTCACTTAAGCTGGGTGTGGCCTCTGCTCCAGACTGACCAAGGCTCTGCTGGTAAGGCTACCCCCTCAACCTCAAACTTTCCTTGGGTTTCCCTATTCATCCCTTTGTAGACATCCCCTTCGCCCCAGGCTGGAAAATTGCCACTGTCCTATACCTGCTACACAGAGCGACCTGGCCACAACACACCTACTCATGAGGTTTACAGAGGCATCTTCCTGCTTATCCCAACTTGGATGCTCAATGCCCTTCACCCCAGCCCTCTTACTCGAGGACACCCATAGCTGCAGGCCAAAAAACCCATGCACCATGCCAGATGTCCATGAGCCACGTATCTCCCAGCAGTGCCCGAGCCATGCAGGCCAAAGAATTGCCTCTGTGCAGGCTCTGGCCTGATCTTCTGGCCCCAGCCACTCCATCCCAGCAGAAGCGAGGTTTCCTCCCGCACCAGACCGTGGGTGTGGCCCAGCTGGCAGGGTGCCTAGCCCTGGCATTGCTTGGGAGATGTGGGGCTGGCAGGGCCAGGCTCCTGTGGTCCTAGCCCATACGCTGGGGGTTCTCCCACGCTCTACGTCAGGTCTATGGGGTATGTCATGATGGGGTGGGAGGGAACAGAGGTTTCGCTGACTCTTGTCAGTGACAGCCCAGGGACAGAACTGGGCTGGGACTTGGGCAGAGCAAACAAGCTCTGGCCAAAGCTAGAGCACAGCCATGCGAGGCAGGGTGAGTGGGGTGCCACACAGCCCCATGGGATATTGGCAGAATGTGATTTACCTTGACTTTCGATGGAATCTGGCAAAGATGTTTGATAAAGCGCTCTAACCACTGTGCTTTAGTCCAATACCACATCCATCCAGAGTAAATCTAGAGTGGGATCTGCCATTTATAAAGTGCTCTGTATGCTGTGAATGTCTGTTCAGTTACAGCTGTACAACACTTTGTTTACTTATTGCATGATAAGTGTAATGTTTGTACCTAGCCTAGATTATTATATACAAGGCAGAGGTCCACACATCACCATCACTAAACTTAAGCCCCATTCTGGTCGTTGAAAGGATGAGGGAAGGCACCTACCCTCAGGCCAGTATTCCAAACTGGATCCCAGGTGGGCAAAGGTACCTTCCAATAGCCCCAGAAAGGAGCAGGACTTCAGACCCAGCTCTGTCCTTAGCATTTGCTACTGGCTACACCTAGACAATTCCCTACTGGACATGGCTTCCATTCTGAGTCACCTAATCACTGCACTAAGCAAAGAGTCCAGGGACTGAACACACAGCTCTGAATTCTGCTCTAGAATCAGGAAACTAAGAATTAAATCATGCAGAGCCAAAATCTCTTATTAAATATTGTCCCCAAGAAACTAACATTAGATACCCACATCTGAAATCTTTGCTCCTCCTTAACCCTTGAAACAGCCTTGCCTTCAAAATTACCTTCACCCTGACAACTAAAATGAAAATAAAGATGGCACAACAGGAATTTCAGTTAGAGAGTGAGAATGAGAGGTTAAATGAGGAAATCTAACCCTAAAATGAAAGTCCCTGTCCCTGAAGCCTGGTGAGAAAGGCTAAAAAGAGGTGGAAGTAAGGCAAATTTCTCCCTCTCTCTACATTAAAAAGAAACCAAGCCCAGACCACTATGCCACTCAACGCAAAAATGGAATTTCATTGCTCTTCTCCAGACCTGTAGCTGACTATTCTGCAGAAGTAAATCAAGCATTTCAGGAACAGGATGTTAGGTCAGAGGATCAACCTGAAAAAATCATTGTATACCAAACATAATGTCACTTCCTGACATTACTACCTGCTCATTTTACAATTAAAAATTCAGTGGTTATCTAAACCAAATATATCAGAACCAATTATCAGAACCAAATATATCAGAACCAATTATTGTATGTGGTTATCTAAACCAATTATATATGTAAAAATAATAGTAATTGTAAAGCTTATTCACACTATGCAGGACTCACCCAGGAGAAAGTACTGAAACCTCTAATCCTTTATTTTTCATGTTGTACTTCTACAATTAAATGATTAATACTTGTTTACAAGTGTTATGGACTGGGTTACTGAGTGGGTGGGTGAAGCCAGAGTGTCAAACTGTTACAGACTAAAAGGCAAAAATGAATTTCTACAAGAACAGCTGACAGACACTGTCCTGCTTTACAGTGGTTCGAGCAAGCACTTCTGTAACAAAAGGGAGTTCCATTTTCTCAGAAGCATCAGAGGTTAAAACTTAAGCTGTCTTGTCTTTTTAATGTTGCTCAAATAACCATAAAGTCTGGGTGTAATCAAAGGAACTAATTCCATTATTTTTTATACAGATTAAAAAAAAAAAAAAAATCAGGCTAAAATGGTACTTTAGAGGAACTAGCTTTTCCCTCGCATGCATATTATTAAAGAGTACAGTCCAGAAGTCCTTATATAAGCAAGAATCCCACTGAAACCGGGGGGGGGGGGGGGGGGGGGATTTATGTCCCACTGTGGTGTGCAAGGAGGGTTACTATAGTCAGTTTCTAAGATGATTATTGTTTGTGCTGCAGCAATTATATGTAGTAAAGCAGGAATAGCATTTTAGCTGTTGCCTGAATTTTACTAATTATAAAATCTTGTAAGTTCAGAACTGGCTGTGATTAAAGTCCCTCTATATATACTAGGAAAGCATAATACATTATATTCTGCACTTATTTAGGACTTGAGGAGCATGGCATGGAATATATAAAATGTCTCCCCACTTTATTCCACTGAAAAGTATGCACACACCATAGCACACTAATACAGGACATATTATTTAAAACCCAACTGGGGAAACAGTTCCATTGCATCCTTTGACCTGTCTGTGTTTCACTGTGCATGATCTATATTGAGCATGCATGCCAGATCTTCACCCTGAGTAATATAAACAGATAAATATACACAGGACATTCATGCTTGCAACAGGGGATGTAAAACATGGACAGCAAGGTTCTGAACAGGACAATTAAGTTTGGGAGACTTCTCTGAAAATGGGAAAAACTGAAAGTCTCCCAATAACTTCAACAGGCTTTGGATCAGGCGCTACTGTGGCTCTCTCTGGCTTCCTCCAACAAGACGCACTGCCAAGAACTCTCCCACTCAGTGCTGATTCTAGCACTCCCCCTCTCCAGGGAGGGTGGGCTCCGCAGCACAGAGGGGGCTCAACAAGAAACTGATACATCCTTTCCAAAATTGCCAAGTCATGTCTGAATCCAAATGCGCAATCCAAAATTCAGCTTAGCTTTAACAATTTTTTTTGTCATATGGAAATTATGGTGTGCTGTACTCCAAGGAAAACACAGATAACCCAAAGCTGCACTCAAAAAGCCCAATTTTTAAGCACTTTGAAGCCTGTGACATGAGTTTGAAAGTGGTCTTGGCTAGCTTTACTAGCTGGCTGCATCTGATGTGTTGTAATTGCCATCTAGTGGTAACCACTGGTAATTTCTTCACTTGGGCTTTTCTCTACCATGTTTTAGTCCTGAAGTAAAAAACCACACGCCCCAGCCCTAACACACCTGTGAATTTGTGGAACACAGTTCCACAGCCTTTCAGCTAAAAACTGTCTGGGCGGCTGCTTTGGCCGAGTTCCACAGGGCTTCTACCAAAAGCAAGGATGAAGATCTTTTCCTCCCTAGTAAAGATGCCTCACCTGATTGTAATAAACCCCAATTTCTCCCAGGCCTTTAGAAGCAAATTATATAATTTATTATGGTGGCTGGTGTGTTGAATGCATATGTAAGCTTTCAAAATTGTGAAAAGTTGGGGGTGAAAAGTCCGCATGTATTTAAGAAATGATAATAAAAATGCCAAGCATTTCGAGGGTGGCGAAATTAAATTTCTTCATACAGAAGTTACTAAACCTTTAGAGCTAAGTAGTAGGTAGTTTAGAGAAGGAAGTTTCATGCCTTGCAAATATAGCACTGGCAAAGCCATATGTTTTTTTCTGAGCTTAATGTATATTAGAGCCCACCAGCAAACTCATTAAGAGAAAGTGTTTTCTATTACAAGAACTTGCACTCAGACTTCAAATACCTCTTTCTCTCTTCTTCCAACTATCATTATAGCATGGCTTTCCAAGCCATATATGGAAGGGATGATAACTTGATAAGGCTATCTGATTTCTCAACAGCATAATACTGTAATAACAAACTGTTCCTTATTTTATGATTATCCCTAAAATCCCTGAAACTTGACATATTCCTTCTTTTTCCTTCAGCCTGAAAGGCAAAGTCAGTAATCACTGCTGTCTTTCTCTGACCTTCTGATTATATATACCTTCCATTTGCAGACTTTAAATGATAAACATTTGCAGGCATTAAAAAACCCAAACACAGACCCTCTTGGAGTATCCCTGTCTCTTCAAGAACCTGAAAGTCACTGGCTCCACTAGATTCATAGAAGTGATTATTGATTTCTTACAATGCAGGAGAAGAACAAGACAGTGGGCTTCTGCCTGGGCAGTGTGACATCAGACTCTTTATTTATGCTCCAGGAACCTTGATCTGGACTTGTCCAGTTCCATTAGAACTGATATTATATTATTATCACTTCACTTCAGGCCTGAGAGCCTACGTGGTATGTATACCACAGACTGTATTAAGCAGTCTAGATGGCTAAGAAGAAATGGGTGAGTAAAGAGGCATTTCTCCAATGCATTTGGTCCAATGAGTTCTTGTCCCTTCTCTTGGGTCAGAATGTGAGATACCAGCTTTTGAGGCGACCTCTGAGGTCTATCAACAGCATTCCTTGAGCCAATAGGTCCTTTTCCCTAGACAGTCTAACCTACATGTTCATAAACTTGTGTGTAAACCCAAGAAAAGATGGCTGTGAAAAACTAAACAACCATCCAGCTAGAACTTTGCACTTTGCTAGTCACTCAGTTTCCATGCTGATTAAAGTAAATCAAAGATGGATTTAATTTAAAGTACACGCTTCTTGTGGCTGTGTGAGGTTAAAAGTTAGGCTGTGTTAGTGAAGGAGACTGCTCTGCACTGGCAAAGCAATCCAAAGGGCTTCTGCTGGCACAGCCACGTCAATGAGGAGCACTGAAAAGGTGTGAATCCTGACCCACACCGGTGGCCCAGCAGAAACCCCTAGGGTAAGTGCAGTTAAACCAGCAAAACTGTGCTTTTACCTCTATAGCATGTTCGCTTATAAAGGATGGTTTTACTATCCCAGGACAAAGTATGGCTGTGCTGACATAGCTATGACTACACTTTGTCAGTACAACATACTGGTATCCCTGTGGCAGACACAGCATAAACCTTCATTCACTTCCATTCCTGTCTCAATATTGTGGGCTGCTTCCCCAGAGAAAGATACCAGCTTTCCAAAGAAAATGTTAACCAGGAAGACTAATCTGCTGTACCACATTTTGTGCTTGAATCTGAAAGGAGGATTGAATCTCGGGGTCGACTACACGGAAAATTAACACAACAGGCCTGTGTGTTAAAATATCTGTAAAGATACACTTTATAGTCTACAGCAAGTGAGGACAAATATAGTGACCTTCATGCCACTTGCCTATAAAACAGTAATCTTATTGAAAAAAGTTCATTATCCCAGAGTGATCCAATCTTATTTGTTAGTAATACCTTCCTATTTAAGCTTTATAAATGCTCAGCTCTACGAAAAGCCCACTCACATGCTCAAATCCATGTAAAAGCACAAACCTAGTTCATAACTCAGCACTTTCTGAATTATTATGTCCCTGGAACATGGAGTTACAATCTGTTATTTTTTATTTCCTGTGGTGCAGTGATTCTGTCTAGAGCAGTGCTGCTCAACCTCTGGTCCGCAGGCCACATCCAGCCTGCGGAGCCATGACATCTGGCCCACGAGGTTTGGAGATTTGGCAGCAGGAGAGTGGTGGCAGTTAACAGTGACACCACTCCCCTGCTGCCAGATGTCCAAACCCTGCTGCCAGATGGTATGGCCCCATGCACCCAATTAGGCTGGTGTGGGACCAGGATGATAGGCCTGATCTAGCATGCATGGGGTCAGAGCTGGGGCCTGATCCAGCATGCGTGGGATGAAGGCTGGGGCCAGGGTCTGAGCTGGGGTCAGGGCAGTGGACCCAATCTGGCACACACAGGGCTGGGGCCAAGGTGACAGGACCAATTCAACAGGTGCCAACCTGGGATGGCCGGTGTAATCTAGCACATGGGGCCGGGGCTCAGTCCAGCATGCAGGATTGAAGCCACGCACCAGATTGTGCCTACATGCCAACCCCACACTGGATTGGGCCCATGGACTGATCCTGTGTAGCAGATCCGGCCTGTGGACTGGCCCCACACCACTCATCTGGCTTACAGCCCAGAGAGGTTGAGCATCATTGATCTAGAAAGATCACAGTTATCTTTTATTTAATGTGATGGTATGCTTTAATTCACTGTGCTTCATCCACTGATCTCAGCTTTTTCCTAAACTGCAAAATTTCAAGCAAAGATGGAAACAGAGACTGCAGTTTATTGGCCAATACATAAGTTGTAAACTGCTCTTGAAAACATTGTTAGAATGCATAAGAATGCAAAAAGTACAGATTCCAGGGACAATTTATTATTAATCTGATTACTTTGTTAGCTGTGTCAGTCAAACCATAGAGGACCTATCAACAGACACACTGCAGCCCAGTCTTGGCTGGGATTTCTCTGCAGTTAGAGAAAGGAGGAAACTATCCCACAATCTAATTCATCTTTAAGAGCATGATTCAGAGTAGCAAAATACTCACCCACTTAGCAACAATCTATAACAACAAGCAACAAGTATATTAAAATGAATTAACAGTCTCAAATAAAATCACACTTCAATGCCCATATTAGTATAATTACCTCTGATGCTCATAGAAGACTGACTTGGAATCATGTCAACATAATTCAAAACCAGTAAATATTGTTTCTTCAAAACCTAGTTAATGGTAATAATACATTGGAAGAACAGACATGCAACATCATAATTATACTTTGCATTTCAACAGCATGTTTCATCTGAGAATCTCACAACATTTTCAATGCTGAATTAATTATAATTAAACCTCCCAATATCCTGTGTTATGTGCATTTTACAGAGTACTAAATTAAGAAAGATTATGTAAATTGCCCAGGAGTTGCATGTAAATCGCTCCTATAGCTTGTCATTAATACAGGGAAGCAAAGAAACCAAGATTCCTGGCTTCTACTGCCCAGTCTCAATTATTATACAACACTCTTGCTCAGTATGTAGTTCTCTACTATGGCAGGCAAGAAATGACATTACATCACTACATCAAGGTTAAAATATTTTGAAATATTGGGATTTAGTAGCAAACAGAATTGTTGCAGTTTCTCCAGATGCCACTCCCTCCATACCCCAGCTGTTCCTCTCACCACAGACTATGAGCATGGCAGGACAGGAACCTCCGGTGGCCATTCCCATCCCCATAAGATGCGCTTTCTCTGACCTATCATCAATTTAAAATATCTATACTGGCAAAAAACTAGATTTTTCCATTAAAAAAATTAAGAATTCAATTAGGTATATTTACATTTCTGGATTTTAATATAACTAGGGTCATTTGTTTATGTGTACTGGGGGACTGCAGAAGGACCCAGTGGAAAAGGAACAAAACAAAGAGACAGGGAAGGTGAAGATCAGGGCATGGCGGAAGTTGAAAACAAGCTTCACTGCCTCATTCCAAAAGCTTTGGGTTGGAAATTGCAGCTTTTTTGAGTTTTTAAATCTTCAGTATAGACATAAGACCCTTTTCCCAAATAGCAATGCTCATTGAAAATTAGAATATCTAGATATTCTAAAAATAATTAACAAGTAAGATCATTCTTGAAACTATATGCAGACAGAGCTACTTGTAACAAGAATGATGCATCACGTTCATAAGTGGGCATTTTGCATGTAGAAGCAGCCCGATTCCAGGTCTCTTCATTTAAGTACAATGTTATTCTAAAAGTAATTTTCCCCAAATTCACATTAGGGCCAGAGACAGAAATTACACATAAACCAGTATTTTATAAGTGATCAAAATCTGGTTCAAATCTATAATGCGAGAAGTTCAGTGCACATAAAGCTCTTTCAAAATATCTGAAACCAGTTTAAGATAAACCTAGATGGATGTAGTATCAGAATTAATGGATTTAGGTTAAATCAGTATATTGAACTTCTGTCTCAGATCCCCTCCAGATTCAAGTTAACTCACAGTCCCCCAGCATCCCAGGATGCTCTACATCTCCCCCACAACTCCCCCCCCGCACAAGGTGGGTAGGCTAGCCTTGGGTGGGTGGGCTAGCCTTGGCCCAAGCTGTCTGCTCCAGCCAAACAGGGAGGCATGTTGTAGTTCCCCATGGCTTCTGGCCTGGGCCACTGTGGGTAGGTGGCTGCATTTCCAGAACCAAAAGTGAATGTCTGTTCACTTGCTTATTAGTTCAATCTATACAGTTTAGATTATCCTGAGAAGATTAAATCATTTCAGCCTCAGGCTTTTTGACTGTCTGTACTTAGCCCAGAAGTTCAGTGCACATAAACTGCTTTCAAAGTGACTGAAACCAGTTTAAGATAAACATGGATGGATGCAGTATCAAAATTAACTGATTTAGGTTAAATCAGTTTATTAAATTTCTGTGTCAGATCCCTTCCAGATTCAAGTTAATTCACAGCCCCAACCATCCCAGCACCTCCCCTGCAAGCCCCTTTGGTCCAAGCTGCCAGTTCCTGCCAAGGAAAGAGGCATGCTCTAGTGCCCCCCGGTTTCTGGCCTGGGCATGTGGCTACATTTCTGGAATCAAAAGTGAATGTCTGTTCACTTGCTTCTTGGTTTAATCTGTGCAGGTTATACTAACTTGCAAAGATTAAATCCATTAAGCCTCAGGCTTTTTAACGGTCTATACTTAACCTAAGAAATTGGATTTTGATCTGTGACCTCAATCTCAGTTGCAATCTAGAGATCAGGGTATGGGGCTTTTCTAATGGAGAGCTACTAATCTACAAAGTAAAGTTAAATTTTGCACGCCTGTTGCATACAAAATTCTAACTGACTTCACTAATAATTAACAAGGTCTAAATTCAGGTGCTTACAACAGCAGGGTAAAAGTATGATATAACCAAAATAAAAATCTTACCACCATCCATATACAAAACAAGATCAGCTGAGGGTCTCCAGCCTTGATAAGTGTTTATGTTTTTAAAAAATAACTGAAAGGTGTATAACAATATAGCAGTGACAGGTAGCATAAATAATTTTCTATTTTAGGCTGTTTGTGCTAAGCGCACACATTTTTTTTTTTTTAAACTTAGGAGAGTAGAAAAAACCATGCATCTTATTTTCATATTGTTCTAACAAAAATTACTGCCTCAGAGAACCGTTTTGGACTAAAGACAGCATTTGAAAGTATGTAAGGTATTAACTGCTGTTTCTCTCAAACACTCTACACAAGTCACTGAAGGTTGGGTTTGTTTGCTTATTTTTTGTTTTCTAAAGAAAAATCTAATTTGGACAGGTTACCAGCTCTTTAGTATGGCTTTGGGGAAATTCATGATTCAAAGGAGGTAATAGAATTATTCAGAAAAGAGGCTAACTTTACATTTTAGAATAGACAAAGCGTGCAAAAGGTAGAAGAAAAATTAACAGGACATTAGGCTGTCAGATTTCTGGGTAAATTTCCCAGGATTGCTTTTCATTGTGCATGCTTAAAAATGTCTAATGTGTGTAAGTTAAATGTTAAAGAATTAGACTGCAATATAATTTGGTTTGATACTAATGCCCTTCTTACCTAAGGTATCCCAAAAAGGTTTTATGAAATAACACTGAAGTATCTGTAATAACCTGTGTGGTGCTCATCTCGTATGGTTGAAGCCAAATTGTTATTATCTACACAAAATACAACATATGCATGAAATGTGATGCAGATTCCTGAATATTACCAAGAGAACACACAGAGCTGAGACAGCCGATAGGCTTCACAATAAAACTGTTATACCAAATACACTGCTAGTGTGGAATCCTTTTACAAGGCCCAAACTATGCATTTATCATGTGAGCATTCAGTACATTCTGTATTTAGATAAAAGGTGATAGCTGAAAAAGAGTGCATTTTTATAACACCTACTATGCAAAAATATATTGCAATACTCCCTTCTAGCAGATCTCTTTGCTTCATATTTACCAATCATCTTCCTCAGGAAAACTCTTTCATATGAAGTCCCACTTCCTAATTTAGCAATAAAACCTTCCTCCTTTTATATTCTACACAAGCTTTTCCTGTTTAAAATGTTTTGTAATTTTGTCCAGTCTCTATGTCATGTTATATTTGAAAATGAAAAGGTTTTATGAAGCCATCATATTATGCTAGCACTAGAAGCCAAACAGCAGAAGATGTCATTCTCTAAAGGTGAGGGAAAAAATGCTTACTGTCTGTGCTTGTTACACCTGAACAACTGTATGACAAAGATAATCCCTTTTAATAAGCTGATATTCATTTTATTAGAGTCCTGCTTTTACAATCTTAGATGTCTCGAAGAGTCTCTAATTTCAAGTTTTATTCACTTCCTCCTACAAACAGATAAAACAACTTCAATTTCTGTGCACTGATACCATTAAAAGAATGAAGAAAAAATTCTTCTTCATCACTTAGATTAACATTGCAGGAAATTCGCTTTTCAGTTTCCCTTCTCCTCCTAATGCATTTCATTTAGACAATCTTAGTTACACAGACCAAAGGCACTGTTACAGCAAGGCATAACAAGCATTTTCCTTATAAGCAGCAGTTTTCAAAACTGAAGGGAACAGAGTAGGGGGGGTTCCTACTGCCCCCAGGGGGGGGTGCAGTGTTGCTTTCCATATAGGTGTCCACCTGTAACTGTGTCACCCATTTCAGTGAAGTGACATTAGGAGAAGAATGTCCATGTGGTTAAAACATGGCACTGAAAATCAAGTTATATTAATTCAACTCCTATACCAGAAACAGCAACATTTTGCCCAGCATGACCCAGGCATATCTTTTCAAAAGTTCTGCATTTGCTACGTTGAAGATGCCATTCAAGACAACTACGACCCAATTTTTCAGAGGACTTGAGCACCAGCAACCATCATCAACCGCTACTGAAACTATGGGTTCTCAGCCCCTTCCCACAGTGAGGCCAGAATTGTCTAAACTTGCATATACAAAATTGGTAGATGCTTTTAGAAATACAGGCCTCAACCACTGAGACCCGGTTGTTCCATCTATGAAAAAGGGACTGAAGTGTTTATACACTGATTTTAAGTTGCAGAATGTTTCTATTACAATTACATGCAGAAACCCTGACAAGGACCATAGCCCACACTGGAAAGACCTTAAAAAAAAAAAAAAAAAAAAAAAAAAATCAAGGAAAATCTAGATAAAAGACATTTGAAAAAGCAAAGTATTAGCATTATTACATCAAATTTATGTAGGGCTTAATGCAGTACATTCTCATAGCCTTTCCTAACTAGGGCTGATCACTGTACTGACTACAGGACTTGTGTTAATGGGTACAATGTGTATTTATTTCAAATTAAACATGCAGCTTTTGGATTTGTGAAGAATACATATGTCAAACAAGTGTATTTGATGCCTTTTCCTTTTCCTATCATAATGATTTTTTTTTCCACAGTGCAGCAACCATTCTTCATCTAAAGCAAGGCTGTCCAACTGGTGACACATGGGCCACATGTGGCCATCAAAAGGTTAGCATGCAGCCAGCTGGCTTCCAGCATGTTTGCCAGTGCCCTCCCCCTGCTATTCTCCTGCTGCAGCTGCCTGGTTCTTTGGGCTCCTCTGCCCTCCTCCAGCTTCTACTTCCTGCCCCTGCTCCAGGAGGTCAAGTCAGCACAGCATGAGGGTGCTAGGGTGCTCAAGCTATGTGCCTGGCAGGAGAGGAAGCCAGGTTGTTCACACTCTGCATGAGAGGCAGGAACCAGGCTGCCCACACTGCAGGTGGGCACATGGCTAGGAGGGGAGGGAGGTGATGCTCAATTAGCAGGGACAGCCAACCTGCCTATGGTTTGCAGGAGGAGATTGGGGGTTACTTGGTTACTGCTCATGCAGCAGAAGAGAGCCTGGGGTGGGGGAGTTGCCCACGTGGCAAGCAGCTCTCAGTCTGCACCTCATACAGTGCCCAGGACTGCTGGGCCCCCAGCTGCCTGGAATTTGGTCTAAAGCCCTGGTCTAAACCAAGCAATTAGACCATGTAACTTTGTCCATTTTGTATTAGTTGCAAAACTGTTTCTGCAATCAATTGATTTCTTTGTAGGCAAATTGAATATTTTTTTGTGTCATAGCTTCCACAGAAGTACGCTGTAGTATGTTCCACAGAAGTATGGACAGATATTTGGCTGGGATGATATGACCCCAGCACCTGTTCCTGCCCAGGGCAGGGAGTCAGACCTGATGGTCTGTTTAGGTCCCTTCTGACCCTAAGCACTATGATACTATGTGATTCAGCAAGGTACTTACTTGCCTGTAACTTCAATGGTCCTCACTGGATTGGGGCCAAAGGTCTGTAGCTGTATCTGGCATAATATATTGTGTAAATGGTATCAAACAAGTCTCAGCCCTGCAGCACTTCCATTCTACCAGCATTAGTGGGAACAATATAGCATAATCACAAACATAGCATGGCAGGAGGCCATTATAGCTGGAAGCTTCTGGGAACAGGTGGAAAGGGTGGGAAGATTCCTGGTAAAGATTAATAGGGAGGTTATTCCAAGCTTACAGGAGTGGTGTGAAAGAAGGCATGAATTTGGGAGTGGGCGAAAGAGAAACAGTCAAGAGAAAATATTGGGCAGAGAATAAGGAGCATGAGAAGGGCCAAGACGCCTGCAGGAGCACACTTAACTGCTTTGAAAGTGAGGGAGAGTCTCATTGAGCAGAGCACTTGCACTTTTGCACTGTACTGCTTGCAGAGTACTACATTGCTCTGTTCCCTGTATATTATTTCCTGATTATGACGATGCATTGTTTAAAATCCAATGGAATATTCTTTTTTACAAGGGACATAAAATAGGGACATTGGCTTATAGAACCACATTGTAATTCAAAATGGTATCCTTGGCTTATTTTTGAAGATTCGAGGACAGGCAGAAATTAATTGAGCTTTGCCTACATATCCAGGAGACAACAAATTTAACAGCATGTATGATTGCAGTAGCAATAAAAATCTTAATACAGTATCACAAAGATCTATAATTTGTTCTGTGTTTGTACAATGGGGTCCTGGGCTAGAACTAGGGCTCTACATTACAGTAATATAAAAAATAAGTAATAATTTATTCCACCAGCAGGTTCAAAAATATGAGGCCTCCAATAGCCTCAACGTATCAACCTTAGCATCAGCTTTCAAATTGCTTCCTGCTCTTTACTGAGCAGACTTATTCCCATGAAGAGGAAAGGTAGGAGGAGGGCTAGCAAGCTCTTCTGGCTCAATAGGGACATTGTGGTCCTCTTGAAAAAGAAAGAGAGGCATACACAGAGTGGAAGCTAGGGACAGTCCTCAAGGAGGACTATACAACAGTGGTCTGCACTTGTAGGGAAATGATTAGGAAAGCTAAGGTGGCAACTCAGTTTAAGTTAGCCAAGGGAGTCAAGAATAATAAAAAGTCCTTCTTTAGGTATTTAGGGAGCAGAAGGAAAACAAATGGAAATGTGGGACCCTGCTTAACACCTCGGGACAGCTGGTAATGGACAATCAGGAAAAAACTGAACTCCTGAATGCCTACTTTGCTTCAGTATTTCATCGGACCAAGGGGAAAGACAGGCGAGATAAGGATCACAGGGGGTATAGTGGGAATGATAGCCTTCCCATTGTGGGTGCTGAGCTGGTGCAAAACCAACTAAAAGAGCTAGACATTTATAAGTCAGCAGGACCAGATGGGCTTCACCCAAGAGTGCTGATGGAGCTGGCTAAGGTCATTGTGGAACCCCTGGCAAAACTCTTTCAGAAATCGTGGCACACAGGGGAGATCCCTGAGGATTGGAAGAGGGCCGACATTTCCCCTTCCTGAAGATGGGCACAGAGGGAGGACCCAGGCAACTATAGGCTGATCAGCCTAACCTCCATTCTAGGGAAAATCCTGACAAAAAACTCAAAGAATCTACATGCAATACACTCATTGAGGATAAGTTTCTGAATGACAACCCGTATGGCTTCGTTGCGGGTAGGTCTTGTCTTACCAATCTCATCTCCTATGAACAGGTCTCTCGTCACCTGGACACAGGAGAGAAGGTCAACGTTATATACCTAGACTTCCAAACGGCTTTTGATCTAGTATCTCATGATATTCTTGTGGAAAAATTAGAAGATTGTGGGCTTAACTGCTCAACAGTTCAGTGGGTGGAGAACTGGTTGCATGGTAGGACCCAGTGAGTTCTCATGAACAGATCTGTGTTGTCCTGGTGAGATGTGGCCAATGGTGTCCCACAGGGGTCCATGCTTGGATGGGCGCTTTTCAACATCTTTATCAATTATTTGGATGTGGGGGTGAAAAGCTCACTGGGCAAGTTTGTGGATGACACCAAGTTATGGGGGAGTGTGGTCATGCCAGAAGACAGGTTGCAGATACAGGCAGACCTGGACAGACTGGAGAGTCAGGCAGACTGGAACCAGATGAAGTTCAACACTGAGATTTGTAAGGTGCTCCATCTGGGGGCAAACAATCCCCAACATACCTACAGGCTCGGTGGCGACAATTTGACTTGCACCAGGAACGAAAGGTGCAAGTCGACCATTGCATGAATATGAGCCGGCAGCGTGATGCTGTGGCCAGCAAGGCGAACAACATGCTAGCATGCATTAACTGTTGCATCTCATACAAAACTAAGAAAGTGATACTCCCACTGTACTCCACACTGGTGAGTCCACAGCTGGAATACTGCATCCAGTTCTGGGTGCCAAAGTTCAACAAGGACATGGAAAAACTTGAGAGAGTCCAAAGAAGAGCCACCTGTATGATCAGGGACTTGCAAGACAAGCCATATGAGGAGAGGCTGAAGGACTCGGGCCTCTTCAGCCTACAGAAGAGAAGGCTGAGAGGGGACTTGGTAGTGGCTTACCACTACATCAGGGGAGTACATCAAGAACTCAGTGAACAGCTGTTCACCAGGGCACCCCTGGGGAAGACCAGGACCAATGGATACAAACTCCTCTAAGGTTGCTTCAGGCTCAATACCAGGAAAAACTCCTTCACAGTCAGGGTGTCCAGACTGTGAAATAAACTACCTCCAGTGGTAGCGCTGTCACCTACCCTGAAAATCTTCAGGGTAGACTGGACAGGCTGGACAGTCACCTTGCTGGGGTCACTTGACCCCAGTTATCTTTTCCTGCCTAGTGCAGGGGGACGGGATCCAATGATCTACAAGGTCCCTTCCAGCCCCTTACTATCTATGAATTAATCTATCTCCCTGTTGCAGCACTCACTGTACACAGCAGGTAGAAAAGTGGGGATGCTGGGGAGGGGGAGCTGCAGGTGGATGGGGATAGGGAGCAACCCGGGACTGGTAGGAGCATGGACCTTGGGTGGAGGACATGGGTGTGCAGGGGGTTGGGCCCCCACCACATTTTCCCCATGGTGCACAGTTCCCACCACCGGTGGCAGTAGCAAAAGGTGGCAGGCCCTCAGAGCACTCATGGCCTGCAAAGGTGCTGCCACCTGGCGGTGTGTGGCTCCAGTCAGAGCTGCACACGGTGGCAAGGAAAAGGACTAGGTTGGCTGCATCATGCAGAGCTCCCCGTGGCACACATGCAGCTCCCAGCACTTGCATGCCACCAGAGGGAACCCCCATGCAATGGAGTCAGTAGCCTTCTCCACTCCCTGCTGCCACATACAGCTGCTGGGACTCCTCTGGGAAGCAAGGGGTGGGCTCCCTGCCATTTCCGGTAGAGTCCTGTGGCATGCACATGGCAGCAGAGAGTAGGGAAGGCCACTGGCTCTATCACGTGGGGCTTCTTCCCAGTAGCACGTAAGTGCTGGAAGCTGTACATGCACTCTGGGGAGCCCCGCGTGATAGAGGCAGGCCAGCCTGCTTCGCTCCTTGCCACCATGTGCAACTCTAGCCACAGCCACTGAGCAATAGTGCCTGCCTAGGTCACAGGTACCCTGAGGGCCCGCCACCTGCTGCTGCCAGCAGCAGGGCCTGTGCTCCATGGGGTGGAGTCTGTGGGGGGGTCCCTACACCCTGCCCACCTTCCCTCACACCCCACAAATCCCACATGCCCACATCCTGACCCCACACCTCCCCCACATACCGTATACCCCCCACTCACACCCACACCCCTTCACAAGTTCCCCCGCATTCATGCAGACACAGCCACGCCTCATACACAATATACAAGAGTAAGACTTAATTTTTGAACTATTATGCAATCATCTGTATATACACACTAACACAAATCTTGACAAAAATGTTTTAAATTAAAATAAATTATAGTAGGTGTTTGACTTTTATTATATGATTTTTATTTTTTCTAGTTCCAAGAAGGTAGCCCCCTCTCCCCCACCTCCCAAAAGGAGTCCTTCTGGGGGCAAGGGAAGAGACTACCAGTGGCAAAGGTCAGGGGTTAGAGGTGGGACTTCTCATCCTAATATGGCAACCAGGGGGTGGAGCACCTGCCAAGGGGTAGGGCTACCATTGCCGCCCTCAAAAGCTCACCAAAACTCGTTAAGCGGCCCTCCAGCTGAAATAATTGCTCACCCTTGTTATAAACTCTACTGCAGCTAAAAGAAATACAGGAGATGTAGAAATGTAGGGGCGCAGACTCTGGCTCTTACACCTCTACTTTAAGTCCCTCAGGCAGAGAAGAGATTTTAATTGGATCTCCCATGTCCCAGGTGAAGGGTCTAACCACTGCACTAGTGGAAGAAAGGGGAGAACCACCCCTACCTATAAATCCTGAGTGGCGCTGCTCTGCAGCCTAGAGTCAGGTATATTAAGGCTCATCTATACCACTTTAGTGGACTTGGGTCAGCACACTCCGGTAAGCAAGGCATGCTCATCCCTGTCCTTCTCAGGGTGTGCTGCTGCTGTAATGCACACAAACCCTTACTCTTTTCGAGTGGCTGGACATAAGACCCTTTCTCTCCCCCATATTTCATACTGGCTGTGTTTGGTAGCTCCTCACTCAGCATATGAGTTTCTATGGATCTCCTTCTTAGGTGCTTAACTTCCCCCATGCATTGTATATAGAGGTATGGATGTAATTAGGTAGCAAGATGCCAAGATGTTAGGCTGCTGCAGCAAAATTAGGCAGTGTTACAGGGCCTAAATTCTTTTGTGCATCTAGCTCTTGCTCTTTAATATGTTTAGTAGGTACCAATAAGATTGGCCCATGGGATCTCAATATTTGGGCCTTTTGCACTTTGGGAAATCGATACAAAAAGACCTTTGCCTAAAGTCTGCCTGTCTTGTCCCTCAAAAACCACTGTGCACAGCTGAGCCAAGAGTCCCCACTAAATTAAATACCCAGTGGGTACAGACTCTCAGGCTGGGCTCCTGGCCTCTTATAACATTCCCGCATTCAGCTCTGACTTGTTGGGAGCCATCTACACCAGGGAAGAAACAGACAGGATTTGGGCTTTCAAGAATGCCAGACTATCTACGAGAAAACAATGGGAGTTCTACCAGGCATGCTTTTAAAAGAAACAGAGTTTCCACAGTCTCTAAGCACAGGCTTCTCCAGCTCATGTAACCTTTTCACCTCTCTCTATACGTTCCCTGTTGCAGGAATTGTGCAAAGAGCAAAACAGCAGCTGCATGTAGATGGGGAGTGCACTGTTTACAACACAGAGCAGAATGCTGTTGACCACCTTAAACACAGAAAAGCTAATAAAGTGAGGGTGTGTAAGGGTATATGAAATGACACCTCCATAATTACCCTGTTATTTAAGGCTAATTTATAATTGCTACAGCAACTTTGCTGTCGCACAGAATACACCTACTCACACATAGCTCACACCACAACCAATGAGACTCAAGGCCTGATCCTGAAATCACTTATTAGCAGGGGTAGTGCTCAATCCACTGGCTTCCTAAGGCAGAAAGCCCTGTGTTTGCAAAATAAGACATTAAATTTCTATTTAGTGCTCTCAAACCAATTTCAGGTTCACCACTGTCGTCATTTTTTTCCCCAAATGCAAGCCCAGGGGTGGCTAACTTACAGCATGGAGCCATAAGTGGCACAAGCAGCCTCTGTGGGCACTGAAAAATATGCAGGCCCCCACTCTAACTCATAGCGTTTTACATAAAGCGCCATGAGTTAGAGTGCCTCCCCTCGCCCTCCCAGGGAACATAAGTTCCTTAAGGTGCTCTAAAGCAGAGCACCTTCATCTGATACCTCACTTGATGAGGGTTAATTTTTCATGTGATTGGCCACTTTAAAAGCTCTCTGCAGCCATGCACTTGTGTCATGGCATGGCTGTAGAATGTTTTTAGGGGGCCAATCACACAAAAAATGTAACTTCTGTCTGTGCCCTGTGTGGCATGCAGCAGATTGAGGAAGGGACAGGCAGCACAGCAGCACATAGGGCAGAAAACAAAGCAGAGCATCAGATCAAGCAGAGCGCACCAGACAAGAAGCTGAAAGCAGAGCAGCAGCTTGGTCAGGGATCAGAAAACTGAGCAGCTAATGGGGCAAGGATTGGGTGTGGGGTGTGGGGTTAATTTGTGGCCTTCCTGCCAGAAAGGTCAGCCCTACTATTCTAGATCAATGGTACCCCACTTTTGGGCTCTGAGAGCCAAATGAGTGGTGCAGGGTCAATCTGTGGGCCAGAATGGGCCCTAGGGCTTAGCACCACCCTGCTCCCACCTCCTCTGTACTGGGATTGGGTCCTGGGGCTTAGCACTGCTCCCTTGTGCCAGGATTGAGTCCTAGGGGCCCAGCAGTGCCCCCTTCCATCCTCCTAGACACTGAGATTGAATACCCATGGGTCTGGAGATTTAGCAGCACTTCCCAAATTTCCAGACCCATGTGGAGGCCCATGGGCCAGATGACATAATGCCACAGGCCAGATCTTGCCCACAGACCAGAGATTGAGCACTCCTATCCTAGACAATCATTGTTTCACAGAAGGTTATATTCACCTAGTAATTCTTTACTAAAATATTTTTGAACTTTTGAAATGTTTTTATACACATAACCTTCCTTTGAGGTGTTGCTGGCTTGTCAAAAAAAATCTTTCCCTATTATTCATTTGTTCAGTTAACCTAAATAAAAATGAATTCAAACAAATTTGATGAATTGGGGCTACTTATAGCACTAATATTTTTCCTGTACATTTTTTTTAGTATGCTCGTTTCTGAGCTTTGAAAGGGCCCACACTTCTTCACAAATCTTGAGGTAATACCAGTCCTAATGGTGCCAAATATATGTTTCCCATAAACAAGCTTTGTTTGCCTGTGCTTCCAAAATTGCTAGGTCAATATGACATAATTGGGTATAGATAAAAGTCAGGCTTTTCTACTAAAGTGTACTGGTATTCACCTCTCAGGCAGACACATATCAGAGAGGTAAACAAGTAGGATTTACTTTTAAACATGTATATAGAAATATGTTCTAAGCCATAAAGAGACAAACTGCAGCTTTGAGATAAAGTTTAAGGAACAACACTTAATATACTGTCTTTCATTCTCGTTTCTCTATGGCTAGGGACAGGCATTACACATAAACTGGTTTAGTGATCAGAAACTGGTTTAAACCTGTAACACAACAGATGTTCAGTGCATACAAATCACTTTCAAAATGGCTGAAATCAGTTTAAGATACTACTTTCAACCAGGTTTATCAGACTTAAATGATTGAGCTCAAACTGATTTATGCAATGTCTGTCCCAGAGCCTTTCCTGGTTTAAGTTAAACCAGAATCCCCCAGCATCCCACCATGCTGTCTGGGATGGGCTCTCTGCTCCAGCGGAGCAGGGCTGGCCCCACCCCTCTGCTCTCTAGCCTGAGCAGAGGTGGGGATGTGGCAAGACACCAGGTGGCATGGGCCCTGCAAAGTGGGCAGGGAGGGGGTTAATTCTTCCCTCCTTCCCTTCCCCCCCCAACACAGCTGGGGTCTGCCTGTTTGCCAGGGAGTAGTGGAAGTGGAGGGGGGTGGCTGGGGCTGGAAGACCCCTGGCTGCAGTTCCCGGGGCAGAAGGGAGAGAGGGAGGAATCAACCCTATCCCTGCCCCTTTCACCTTAACGGGGCCATGCCAGGATGGCATTTTGCCATGTCCCACCACTGGAGCAGCGAGGGGATGGGGAAGGGCAGCAGCCTCTGTCAGATAGCTCAGGAGGTGGTTTATTCTTCCCTCCCTTCCCTGTTTCACTGGCAGGGACCATAGCTGTCCCAGCATAGCCCCATTAAGGCTAAGGGGGCGGGGGGGGGTTAATTCCAGGCATGTTTTAACCCCCCCTCCCCACCCCCCAGGGGACTGCAGCTGACACTGCCTAGATTCTTTTACAGCTCTTATCGCAATATCAGAATTCCTGGCAAAACTCCCGTTGGTGCAGCATCATGCCGTATGCATTAGAGTGGTCTACTTATTATTTCTACTAATAAACTGGAAGGTGTGTACTGATTGGGAATAGCAATATAACAAAAGAATTTTCAAAGCATTTTTCATAGAATCATAGAATCATGTTTCTTAGATCTGTCACTGATTCAATGCCCCCATCTCTGGCTAATCTGTCTTTCTCCGTCTCTCAGTAGGGTTGCAGTTTTAATAATATTTCCCACCACGAGATGCAGTCTGATAGTGCAGAAAATGATGAAAAGGACCAGCTCACCTATAAAATCATAGAAATTAGAGATTGCTAAGGGGCATGAGGTCATGTTTTCTACTCTCTCATCAGCCTCTAAGTCTTCACTAGCATTCTGTCGGAAGGAATGGGGTAGCCATCACTTCCTTTGGTTGACTATTTGAAAGCAAAGGAGATCAGAAAGATTTGAAGTGCTGTAATAAGATCTATAGTTTATCCCAACTATGTTTTGAACAACAGTAGGGCTAGGGACAGAAGTTACACATAAAAAGGTTTAAGTGATTAGAAACTGGTTTAAACCTATAACAGAACAGAAGTTCACTGCACCTAAACCACTTACAAAATGTCCAGACCTAGTTTATGACAAAGCTGGTTGGATGTAGTATCAGACTTAACTAATGTAGGTCAAACTGGTTTATGGAACTTCTGTCCCAGACCCCTGCCTGGTTCAAGTCACTTCACAGTCCCCCAGCATCCCAGGATGCTTTACAGCCCTGGGCTGTGCTGTCTGCTCTGGCAGAGCAGGGTTGGCCCCACCCCTCAAGTAGAGAGAAGAGGAAAAGCCAGGCAGGGGCTGCTTTGTCCCTGCCAGGCAGACCCCAGCTGGGTTCCTGAGGGCAGGGGGGAGGAGGGGTTTAAACCCCCCCTCCCTGGTTCCGGTCCCCAGCTGGCATTTGCCCTGGAGGGGGTAGACAGCCCCTGCCATGCTTCTAAACCCATGCTCCCCATTCAAGTTGGGGAGAGGGAAGCCTTTTTGGAGTTTTCTTCCTCACTCGAGCAGAGAGCATGGCCACATCCCAGTCTGGGGCTCACGTGCTGAGGTGGGGAGGCAGGGGATTTAAACCCCCCTTCCTCCCCACCAGAGTGTGTGAGCTCTGCAGTGTGTGAGGTCTATGGCCATGCCCCTCTGCACCAGAGTAAGTAGCAAGGGGAGGCAAAAGCCTGTCAGGGTCTTCCCCCGCCCCCTCCCCCCCCCAGCAAACCCTGGCTGGGGTCTGGGGCCAGGGAAAGGACTTAAACCCCCTTCCTCCCCACCTCAGCCTGTGAGCCCCCATCTTGGACAAGGCCAGGCCCCCCAGCACTCCACTCAGACAGGGGGCAGAGGCCTAGCAGGGGCTCTTCCACGCCCCCCCTCCCCCCAGGCAGACCTGGGCTGCAGTCCCATGCAGCCAGAGGGGGCTTCTCTACCTCAGCCTGTGAGCCCCTGGCCGGAGCATGGCCATGTCCCCTGCTCTCTGCTTGGAGGGGGGAAAACACTGGCAGGGAGCAGAGTATAGAAGTCTGGCAGGGCCTGCCCCTCAGAGCAGACCAGGGCTGGGGTCCCATGAAGGCCCAGAAGAAGGATTTAAAGCCTGCCTCCCCCTGGCCTCAGCATGCTGGCCAAAGGCTAAGCCTGGACACCGCCCCCTCTGCTCAAATAGGGAGAGGGGGAAAGCCTGGAGGGCTTCTCTCCTCCCTTCCCTTTAGCAGTGGCAGGGAGGTGTGCTCTAGTGCCCCCCAACTTCTGGCCTGAGCCACTGCAGGCATGTGGCTGCATTTCTGGAATCAGAAGTGAATGTCTGTTCACTTACTTCTTGGTTCAATCTACGCAGTTTAGACTAACCTACAAAGATTGAATCAATTCAGCCTCTGGCTTTTTGACTGTCTGTATTTAGCCCTCATCTCACCACTATTAAAATAATTACATTATTTTAAAAATAAACCCACATAGGTCTTGCTCTTAACTCAGCAGCAGATCATTCCTATTATAATTTCCTGTTTCATTATTAAATTTGAGATGGTTCTATAAAGCTACCTAGAATTGGAGACCTGGCCCCTGTTGATTTATCCTGTAGGATAAGTAAAGGTATATTATTATCCCCGAGCTATACAACAGGGATATTAAAACACAAAGCTGAAATGATTTTCACAGAAAGAATCAGTCAAAATCAGGTTGAGTTCTCAGTTCCAAAAATCCTCTACTTTGTCACTTCCAGTAAGCAGTATCTTCTCTATCTTTCTCTACTTGGAGACAAAATTGAGAACTTGGATTTATGTATATATTTGTTGTGTGTAGAACTAAAGAATGACTTCACTGATTCACTTGGTTCTCCTATAAATGTGATCAATCATACATGTGTGTCTCAGAGAAAATTTACTGCCTAAAAGACAGGTCTTAATATTATTCCTTCTTTGTTAAGCGCTAACAGTATGTTTGGCAATTTACAAGAATAAAGAAGGTACAATTAATGTATAATGTATAGCATTATGCCAGGGTTTTATGGGAGCCTCTGTTTTTTTCACCTCTAATGCTAAAGATTCCACAAGTCTTGCCAAATTGAGCGTTTGGTAAGACTTAAGTGCTCATTATCATGTAAGATTGGGCTCTCCAATAAGAGTCTGACCAACATGTAATAAAATGTCCACAAGCCTCAGACTTGCTCAGGGAAAGTGCACTTTCACTGAGTGGTACGGGAGTAGATAGTAGGATTTATAACCAGCAAAATCCTAAGAGCTGTTTTCCTTGAGTTTCTACACCTTTTATAAAAGAAACATGTTATTGCCAATCAATAACTCTGCTGATTTCAATTAAAGAACCTAACATGCAGGGGAGGAGAGAAGAATAATCATACCATTATAAAAATTCAGAAAATGGTCTCCCCAGGACAGTGGCAACACATAGGGAGTGCACGGGGGTTGCACCCCCTGAGAGCGCTGACAGGCAGTGCTACCCCTTAGGTGATGGGCAGAGGGGGCAGGCAAGAGCACTGGCGCCCCCCCTACAAGTGCCGGCTGGGGATTGGAGGCACCAGGTGAAACACCGCTGGCACTTCCCAGGTGGCAAGAACGGATGTGGGGGGCCTTCCTCTCCCGGTTGGCAAGACCCCCTGGTTACTGACTGACCACTGAGAGGGCATGGGCCCCCCCTGACTCAGGTGGCACCAGTCTCCCATGCCCCAGGAAGTGCCAAAGACTCGGGTATTGTGGTGATGACTCCACCCCCTAAAGCTAGGGGCAGATTTTCAAAAAGCCTGAGCCTAAATTGACTCAATCTTTGCAGGTTAGTCTAACCTGGCTAGACTGAACCAGTTTGGAACCACACAGACATCCCCTCTGGACTGAGAAAATGCGAGCACATGCCTGCACTGGATCAAGCTAGAAGCTGGGGGGCGCTAGAGCAGCCCTCCTTTCCCTTCCATAATGCTGCGCTAAGGGGCAGGAGGGTGGCCAGGCCCTGGCAGGATGCTCTGATTAGGGAGGGGTTCTCCCCCCCCTTGCTGCTCCTGACCAGCGAGGGAGCCAGCAGGGAATTACACAGCATTTACTTACACAGCAGGGAGTTACACAGGGAGTTGATAACAGAGCTTTTAGCGCCCCATCAAAACAAAACCAAAGCCTCTCTCATTAGTTGAAGCTCTGCTTAAACAGCTTTTCCCCAAAAAGTAATTGAGGGACATTACCAGCTACCTGCTGATTAGCTCTATAATGCCCTAAGCAGACGCTGTCCTGTCTGCCTTTGTCCTGTCTGCCTTACACAGACACCTCTCAGCATTAGCTAGCATACCACACACTGGCTATGGTCTGTGCTGTGGGAGAAGGGAAGGGAGAATCTCTGCTTGAGCAGGGGGTGGTGGTGGAGAGGGGGGCACGGAGAAACCAGGCAGATGCTGCTGTACCTGCAATCTCTGCCAGAGCTCCAGTCAGGGAGTAGAGGGGAGGGGCCAGCCCTGCTGTGGAGCAGAGAGCCCTGCACAGGGCTGCAAAGCATCTGGGATGCAGGGGGACTCTGGTTTAAGTTAAAACAATGTCACGGCGGGGTCCTCGCGGAGGGCCGTGATCTCCTTGAGGCCCTCTCACCGCGCTACTCCGGCCCGAGGGCACCCTCCATTCTCGCCCTCCACGTCTTGATGGAATATATGTAATAGGGAGGCTGCCTTGTGTTTCCTCGGGCCTGTCAGCTCCGGGACCCCTCGTGGGTCTCCCCGTATAATGGGCGCTACCCAAGAGCCCTAGCCTTATGGGCTATGCGTGGCTCCTACCAGCCCCTGATACCACGCCCCAAGCCTCGCAGAGGTAATGGACGTTGTTTGGTCTATACGCCCGCTTCCCGGGCCTCCTCTCTCATGTGGCCCACTCTGGGCTCCCTCTCTCGTGCCCAGCCTCTTGCTGGGACTCCCGTCTAGCCCACTCTGGGCCTCCCCTGCCGGTGTGGTTCCGCTCCGGGACTCTCCAGCGGGCCTCCGGTCCTATGGGCCAACCGCACGGATACCCTCCCTGACTCTGGCTCCCTGCGCTGCTACTCCCTGTCTTCTCAGGGGCAACCGCAGCGCCCTGCCTTGGTCTGAGGGGTATTACCGCGCTAGCCTGCGGCCGGGCTCGCTATGCCCGTGAGCCCACACTGGGCTACTCAACAAAGCACAATGGCGTTCCCCCTTTCTGGGGCTCGCCGCACCTACACTGGGCTACTCAATAAAACACAATGGCGTCCCCCCTCTCTGGGGGCTCGCCGCGCCCACACTGGGCTACTCAGTATGGCCCCGCTCTCTAGGGCTGCTCAGTATGGCGCTCCCCCCTTCTCTGGGGCTCGCCGTGCCTGCACTGGGCTACTCAGTAATACCGCCCCTTTCCTGGGGCCGGGGGCTATGTTCCCCCCACACGCAATCCGGGGTCTCGGTCCCCGTCCACAACCTACGGGTTGCGCCCGCGACCCACTGGCCGCGCTCCTTGCCGCCAGCTGCTCGCGCAGTGGCGTGCGAGCTGCACCTTCGGGGTCTATGTTCCCCCACACGCAATCCGGGGTCTCGGTCCCCGTCTGCAACCTACGGGTTGCACCCGCGACCCACTGGCCGTGCTCCTCGCCGCCAGTTGCTCATACACTGGCGTGCGAGCTGCGCCTTCCTTGGCGCTATGAACAATAATGCGCCCTCCTGGCGCTAGGGCACCCCACACTCTCTGGGGTCCCTGTGATTGAGGCCTCCTCCAACCCCTACAGCCTCGCCCAAGCCTCCGGGTGTAATAATACAAATGCAAAGCAAAACCACAAGCCCCTAGGCTGTAACACAAATGCAAGCCGCATGGCCATAACTCCTCATCATAGCTCAAGCCTCCAGGGCTATCATGAGCTGTACTTGCAACTTAGGCTCCTTCCCATATTTCGGCCGAGGGAGCTCCTGCCTCTCCGGCTGCTGGCAGAGAACTGCCCGCCTGGCTTCGGCCCTGGGCTTTATAAGGGCCAGGCCCTGCCCCCTACAGGCAGCTGGCTCCCCTTAGTTGCTCCGGCAACCCACAGCTGCGCTCATTACCTGAGCAGCCTCAGCTGGGCTCGTTATGTCAGGCCAGGGCACGCTCCCTCGCTCCCTGGCAGTTTCTCCTCTATTAGGAGCAAGGGTACCAAGGTGCCCTGCGACACCAAGAAGGGATCTGGGACAGATATTGCATAAACTGGTTTGACTCAAATCAGTTAAGTCTGATATACTACATTCAACCAGGTTTATCTCAAACTGGTTTCAGCCATTTTCAAACTGGTTTATGTGCACTGAACGTCTGTTCTGCTACAGGTTTAAACCAGTTTCTGATCACTTAAACAGGTTTCTGTGTAATGTCTGTCCCTCATTTAAGAGTCTCTCTTCGTTAGATGTCTGACAACACAGACAAAATAAGCTGTCATAAGCTTGGTTGCAAAGTTTGCAAGTAGCAGGCCTATGCTGAACTCTCTCCCTTGGATCTAACCTGCAACAGGTTGCCCACAAGCAGTCATCAAGGCAGCAGCAAATGCTATGCAAACCCACGTCAAAACGGTCTGCTTAGCAGAAGAGAACCTCATTTCTCTAAATGCACCAGCATGTAAGTCAGGAATGACTGTGCAGAGGAGACCTAGATTTCTTTTGTGCCAAACATCCCTTATCAGGAAAGGGGTTTTCTTATTCCCACAAATCTAGTACTATATCAAAGCATTCACGTGGCACTGCAAGCAATGAAGAATCATTAGGACCCCTGTATTTCAAACAACCATTCAATTTACTGCCTCCTCCTAGTAACACACCATTGAGGTGGGCTAGGACTACTGTTTCCCCCTAGGCCAGGACCCTGCATGTGGGCAGCACATCCAGATCAGAGCTGGCAAAAAAGGAGAGCTTCCCTCCCCTGGGCTCGTGGCTCCCCTTTGCTCCAGTCACAGCTGCTTCTGTAGTTTCAAGAGGGAGAGAGAAAAGACAAGAGGTAGCTGGAGCTTTCCTTTTGTTGCCCACTTTCAGTGGCTAAAGGGAAGGATTCCCTGCTGGTGATTCTGGGTCTCAGAAACAGGGTGGGAAGAGGGTACCAGGACTTGCCTGTATCATTCTCCACCCTTATCTCTTCTGTGCACAAGGAAATTCAGGGAGAAAGAGAGTACAAGGGGAGAGAAAATAAATGCTGGAAACATGATGCTAATGAGTGTGTGGGGCAGGCAAGGAGGGGGAGGAACAGGGAGTGTAAGTCAGTGAGCAGGGTAGGAATGAGTGAAGAGATGTATTGAGAAAGAGGAGGGAAATGCCCACGCAGGACCCTCAGGAAAGTTATGGTGCATCAGCCAAAGATGCAAAGTCAATGCAAAAAGATAAAGAATGTTAAACACCCCAAGGTCTGTGCTTCCTCAGAAGCAAAGCAGCTTTGATGCATTTAATCTTTCAGACAGCATGGGCAACTTTACTCCTGAATGAAAGCAAACCCATGGGGGTTTAACTTTTGCACATTGACTTCACACCTTGAGCTGATTTGCTGCCCAAGTGTTCTTGTAGCCATGGCCAAGAGGAGAAGGAAAAGGGAAGGCAGAAGCAGAGTGTTCACTCTTATATCTTAAACTTGGGATCTGGCTCTCAATTTGCTTACAGGGAAAAAAAAACAGAGGGCGAGTTGGCCAGGAGAAGCTTGTACAAATCAGAAATGGAAGCAACCCTCGTTATTTCTGCACCTGCCTTGTAATTGGGAACCGCAAATGCCACTAGCTTTAATTTCAGTTTTCTAAAACCACATAAAATGAAGTAAAATTTGGATTTGGAATATTATCCCTGTTGAAACAAAGCTTTATAACACACTCTGAGACAGCCATAAAACTGCTCCTGCATAACAAAACAATGAAAAGACAGCACAGTGCGTGCTAATGTGGCAGCTTTATAGTGCATTACACCTCTCAGCTGTTTTTATAGATTTAAAGGAACAGAAAATCCCATTGGTTCTCTCTATCCCTGGGGCATCCTCACCATAGCTGCAAGTAACCCACTCACCCAGCGTATGCAACAAATGTGAGATACTGGATGCTCAAGATCCAAACTGAGCACTCATAACATAAAAAAGAACTCAGGGGACAACTACATCGTGGTGAAACACCCAGATTCAGAGCTGTATCCTTGTTCCCTAAAAATGTGCTTCTTTTCGGAAATGCAGAAGCAGATAAACCACAGAAACAGAGTGCAGGAGCCTGTCCCAGTGCTACAGCCTCCTTTTCATTTTATATTATAACCCAGTAAATAACCAGAACAATAGAAGGGCTACTGGACAATTGGAAGGAGTGACTTTTTTTCTACGCATCAAAGCCAGTGAATTGTACTTGTAAATAGCTTTGTGCTAGAACAACATACAAATCCACTATTGAATAGTATGCGCATATTCAGGTGAATTAGAGATGTTTTTAAAGCTTTATTACAGGTACAGACATGTTATCTCTCAAATCCCATCCCCACGTGCCACTGCTTTTTATTTCCATGAGAGTTCTGTGGACCATTAGGCTTGGGAAGTCATCTGCATTATCAAGAAACAGGGAGTGAAATGCCTATGGGGACTGCACAGTGATGCCCAGAGGTATCAGCTGTGGCATCTATTGTTTTCAGACAATCTTGAGCTTTCAGTCACTTGCTCCACATGGGGCTATCCTGTTGATCTATTGTATCTTCCAAGAGCCAGTTTTTTGGTCTGTTGGTCTTTTCATTACACTGACAAGAGTTCCTATTTATTTCCTAGCAGTGAAGCAGAAAATAGCTGATGATTTAATGACTCTACAGGTAAAAATCATTTAAAAATATGAGCCATCCTCAAAGATCAAATGGATTGGCCATATTTTTTGAACCTATATGCTTTATTAAACAGAGAATAATACATGTCATAGAGGACATTCCATAAACCATGTGAATGCAATTTAAATGATTTGTGAATGAACAGGCAGGGAACATTTTAGCTTGTTTCTGATGCAGTAGAGTTATTTAATACATACTACAGAAACAGACACAGGTATCTACCTTCTAAAAATGATTTATGAGGAGCTGGATGGTAGCTCAGAATATTGGCTATAGACTACGCTGAAGCCTCATGTCTCATGGTCAGCAGTCCAAATCTATCCATGTTTGCCAATGATTGGAAGTTACTGTCAACAGAAGGCATTTTTGGATGGTCTACGTCAATGGTTTTCAATCTGTGGTCCACAGATCCCTGGGGGTCCACAGATTATGTATAAGGGGTCCACAAAAAAATACTATGATCAATCAAAAGTATGTGAATACTGACACTTACAATTCAAAGTGGTCCGCACCTGCATTTGAAATTTCCAAAGGGGTCTGCACCTCCACTCAAAATTGTTTAGGGTTCCACAAATGAAAAAAGGTTGAAAACCACTAGTCTACATAAAAGTAATTTGGTGGTTGGTAGTTCTAGATGACAGAAGCTAACATGATTTTAAAAACACTCACCATTAAAATGGGTACCTTTATTTGAAGTTTCAGTAGGGAAGCCAAGGATTGGCATGTAATGGAAACCACACTAATCTTACCACTAGCTGCAATAATAATCCTCTCCTCACAGGGTAACTAGACTCATGAAAGAGAAGCTGGGTTCATTTGTGACTGAACAGCAGCCTCCCAGCAGAGGCTGGGGCTAGGGCTAGGGTTCAGTGGCTTGCCTTAAGAGCATCTCATCCTTATAAAACCCAACAAGGACTCAGGTGAGCTGGGGAAATGTGGAGAGAAAGAAGATTCTTGTAGTAGGCACTTGAGCAGAAGCCAGATATCAGACAGCTGTCAGATAGAAAGTTTCAGCAGGAGTCCTTCTGTCGAGAAAAGGGATGAAGAACTAGGGTTGCTGACCCTGACTGAAGCTATTCCAGGAGATTTTTTTTTTCCAGCACGACATAATGTCATTAATTGTACTGTTCAACCCATTCACAATATCAATCGCCTGGATTGCTTTCAGTAGTCACCAGGAGAACTATGCCGCGTCCAGTAGACTCCTGGGAAATCTAGGAGGGTTGGCAACCCTATGAAGGACTGAGATGGGCAAAAGGAAAGCCTCTGAAAGGCACAGGCCACGTCGCACTGTGCAATTATTTTGTTTTGGGAAGATTCCTAGGATTTGTGTTTTACCAGTAAATTGTGCTGTGAGGCAAGAGCCTGAGACAGAGCCTGGTCAGGCATTGATCCTTCCTGGAGTAGTGAACTAGCTCACCAGTTTACACCTCCAATTTAGAGTTGTAAATAATGCAGCTGAAGGGGAAAGCAGACAACAGCAGCCAAACCCATCTGTGGCTAAGAAGAGACATTCAGGTGCTGGAGCTGTTAATAGGCACACTAAAACAGAAAGGGAAAGGGATTTAACAGGCATTAGGCTACGTACAAAATCTTTATATCACTGACTTCTACTGAAAAGCAAAACATTCCTATGTGGAGCAGTAACAGGCTTGTAGATATTTTTCCCTAGAAGTAATTCATTGTTTAGAGGGCAGCAATATCTCTTTTTTCAAAGCAAAACAAAAGTTAAGCAAGAGCTTGTTTTTCAATTGCTTTCTCCTTTTCCCCCACCTACACGCCTGTGGTGTTTTAACATGGCTCTTCATTCTCTATTGGACATGTATTTCTAGCAGATACAAAGCATGTACTTTACTTGCAAGTTTGCATGAGAAGAGCACCTGGTGCTCTCTCACTCCTGCAGCACTGGGTGTTCACTTGGTACTATCCCGCCTCCATGCCACGCTGCCTTGAGGCACATCCCACTCATTTTGCATGCACCAAATCCTAGAGGTGAGGTAATTTAGCCCTGAATGAGCTCCAATAAGCCCCCCAAGAAAGAGAGCCTCGGGGAGTTCTCAGGGCTGCTCCAAGAGGGCTACGTTGCTTCATTTGCAGGAGTGGTGTATGTGGAGTGGGAGTGCGAGGACGGAGTGTACTTCTCAGTGGCACTCCTGGATACAGCATAACATTGGATACAGACCTACCCTGAGAGCCCTGGGTGTGATTCCCTGCTCCATCAGATTGCCTGCGTGAGGGTGAGGTAACTGCCCAGCCTCTGAAAGCCTCATCTGTAAAATGGGAGTCAAAACTGCCTACCACGGAAAGCTATTGTAAGCTTCAATACATCAAAGAACAGGATGGCTTCTGATACTATAGTAATGAGGGCTACAGAAGTATAATAGAGAGCTCTATCTATCCACTATGAAGATACATAGCAGGGCTCTTTTCACTCTATATAATAGAAACTGAAGCAAAAAGAAAACCACAAAGCCAACAATGCTTTTTATAATAACAAGCAGCCAAAGCTGACAGCTTGGTCTCAGAGTGGTAATAAATTGCATATCTAAGAATTCTTCCAATTAAGAAACCACATCCATATAACTGGGTTTCATTCTTTCACACAGTTTTATTTTTACATATGGCTCAGGGTGTGGACTTACAGGTATGATTCATGGGAATGGTTAAACTTTTAAAGTAAGCCTGACCTATTAGCATGGGCTGGTTCTTAAGATCTTTCTCAGTTTTTATGAATCCATTAATCAGACAAAACCACCACTGAGCTGTTTGTCCAAGTAAGGACCAAATTAAATATGAGTGAGGACTTAAGGATTTGTTCCTCAGCTGGAAGTTACAAGATAGATTTATGGGTAGAAAAAAGATTATTACTGTAACTGACGTGCTGGAGAGCCCACAATAAAGTAGCAGTTGTGACTACCAAAATATAGTCATGTGCAGGTAGGTTTCTCATCCCCTAGAAAATATTTAACTATGCTCAGTGGGTACCAAGAGGCTGAATTTCCTGATGATGATGTACCATATGGTCCCATCAGCAAACAATGCTGTGTTCTCTGTTCAGACTCAACCACTGACAAGTAAGTTAGAGGAACAGATGCTATCTGTAAATCAGAAGAGTCATATTGAGTCTCATAAAGGTCAGCAGCATACAGCAATGGCCAAGTTCAGCAACGTACTTTGGTTAGTCACAGGATTCCCAGAGCCCTGAAGTTTTGCTTTAAGATCTAATTAAATGGTCAGCAACCCAGTTCCCTGAACTGCCAACAGCCTTCTTTGGTGCTCTGGGTACATTGCAGGATTTATTCAACCCCTGGAGACTTTTCAGCCTGAAAAATGTTCTAACAATAATACAACCTGACTGTGGATCCAAATGAATATGCTACTTAACTTGAAGCACATCAATAACAAGATGAAGTAGCTCCAGTGTGCGGCAACAATATATACACATTTTGTGTCGATGGCTCTGGACAGATGTAACTTTAAATACTGTTAAAAAGTGTAGAGGGGAACACACATCAGCTGTTCCAATCCAAGTGTTTATCTGCCTGCACTTCTACTAATATGCAACATAAACTGCTATAGCATTAAACCTGAACAAAACAGGTTAAGTTTAGAGTGGCTTAACTCCCTTATACTGGTATAAGAGCAGTCAGAGCATCTCATACCAATACAATTTAATACCCGTATAACTATTATACCTGTCCACATCCTATGTTTGTCTTGCTTAAACTGGACTGCTTTCTCCTAGTGTTGTGGCATTGCCTCAAAACTGAGTACCATTTTTGAGGGGCATTGTTTTCTGCATTTTTGCAATACAAAATTATTTCAAACTTGAATCCAAACTTGAGGAGGTGGAGGATACAGTCACAGAGTACAGTATGGGTTAAAGCACTTAATTTGTTTATAAGAACATTCATTTGTATCTACATGGGATGAAAGAGAACTGCCAGTCTGATCTGAAGATTGCTTTGCTAACATGAAACTCCTTCACAAGTATTGAATTGGTTCTGAAGTTTGTGGGCAGCTTAACCCTGAAAATGCTGGCCAATTTGCAGCACTAGTATTCTCCGTGTCTGGCAAGTCTTAAAAGCAGAGGAACATTCATCCACATAAAGATGGGTTTCCAGCAGCTGGAAAGAAATAATTCCAGCTCTCTGTTAAAGTGAATTACAGTCTGCCTTTGCCCACCTCTTTCCTCTACTGATTGAAATACACCACGGTCCCTTCAATAGCTGTTCCTGTCCCATCTGACCTATCTTACAACTTGAGTACAGGATTAGCAGCCAACAAATAGGGATTGAGTTGCGTGTAAAGAGGGTCAAGGAAGGCAGTTCAAGGAAGGCAGACACATTGCAGATATTGGAATCAGACAGAAGTAACCAGCAATTGAGGAAAGGCAGCTCAATGCCAGCATCTGGCTTCAAAGTGCAGCTTTCCAAGAAACTCTGTGATCAGTATATTCAAACAGAGAAAGATTAAACAAAATGACCACAAATGGATGGGAGCCCATTTCCCACCCTGGGTTTATGCCTCATGTCTTATATTTACAAGTTGTTCCAGAAAGAAAAATCTAGGTGGTTGGGAGAATCTCACACTTGTGTTTGCACAAGTTTGTTTTTTTTCTACACTGGGGATTTGTGCACTCTTGTTAACCCTACAGAGAGAGGCAGCCAAAACCACACCACACCCATCCGCCTCCTGAATTATATCAGCCAACACCCAAGAGCCCAGCCCCTTTTTCGTGATAAAGAAAATTTACAAGAAAAATGTGATGCTATCATCAAAGAAGCTTGGGATCATGCAGTCAACAATAAAGTTCCCGGTGACATGTCTCTAGCCTACCTAATATTGTAGGCTAACTTGTACTGTACCTATACACAGCTCTTCAGTTCTGCTTCCAAAAAGAGGCAGCTAGAAAGTCCACAAGTAACAAAACCAACAAAAATACCTAGCTTTTGTGTAGAGTTTTCATCTATTAATCTTAGGATAATTAACAACAGAGAGTAAACAAGCACAATTATCTCAGCTTTACAATGGGGCAACTAGGTGAGATGACAAACCATGCCAGAGGTCATGCAGAATGTCAATAGCTGAGCCTCTGCCACTGACTTCCAGTCCAGTCCATTATCCTCTGAAAGACTCTACTGTCCTCTAGTCATCTTGTTCTCCGCAAGTTTTTTCTAAAGAAAATTACATAGTTCAATAGACTGCCCATGTTAATAGGTTTCAAATGTCCACCTGATATCAACTATCAGCTCTGTAAAGTCCTGCAGCACTATTAAAATTCTAACTCTTGAGCTAGGGAAAGAAGGTGATAGCTTCGTAAAGCTAGGTGCATGTGAACCTGTGATATAAACCCACACATATTATATTCCACCTGTTTTGGGAGTCAGCAAAACACTGAAAATAACAAATTCTTGCCATTTAAGAGCTCCTATTCCCTGCAGCAATCAGACACTAGGGCTGTGCAAAGCTTCGGATGCAGATTCAATCTGGAGAAAATTCGACCCGATTCAGTAGCCAAATCTCCAAATCCAGATTGAATCAGGAGACCAATAAAAAGGTCCAAATTGATCTGAAGCTCTCCGAATCAATTTGGAAAAGATTCAGAGAGTTTTGGAGATTCAGGTAGTCCCCACTCACTGCTGCAGGGAGCTGGACCTGGACTCCATGCCAGTAAGTAGGGGGCAGGGGGGCTGGAGGAGGGGGGAGGGGACCTGGGGGGACCCCCGCCAGGCCCCATCCCCTGCCTGCTCCCCCAGCCCCTAAGCACCCCCCAACCCCCGCCCACTGTCCCAGCCATGTCAATGGCTGCCCCACCTGGCCCCAGCTCCCAGCTCATTGGAAAAAAAAATAGCCCCGCACTCACCTGTTGCTACCAAGCGGGGAGCGATCCCCACTGTCCCCCACTGCCCAGCAGTACATAGGGGGCCCTGCCATGAGCTCCCATCCTCCTTCTGCTTTCCCAGCTCATCCCCCACATGGCTGCCCCACCCAGCCCCAGCTCCCAGTTCTTAAAAAAAAAAATTTAAAGAATAAAAAAGCCCTGCACTCACTGGCTATTGCAGTGGCTGTCGAGGCTTCTGGGGGCTTGTGGCAGAGCCCCCTATGCAGTGCAGGGCAGTGGAGTGCAGCAGGGATCGCCCCCCCCCACCAACCTGGCAGCAACCAGAGAGTGCTGGGCTTTTTTTCTTTTTAAAGAGCGGGGAGGCTGGGGCAAGGCGGGGCAGCCATTGACAGGACTGGGAGAACAGGCAGAGAATGGGGCCTGTTTGATTTGGTGATTCTGCCAATTCGGCGGCAGCTGAATCTCCAGATCAGATTTGGCCAAATCGATTTGAGACAATGATTCAAATCACCGAATCAAATCACTGTCCCCCAAATTGGCCAAATCCAAGTCAAATACTAGCCACTTTGCACAGGCCTATCAGAGACTAAGGATGGAGGAACGACCCACTGTGATTGCAGAAGATTGCATCTCAGCCTCAGTAAACCCCATGCTGTGAGCTTTCACCAATGGCATGCCAGGCCTGGAAGTTTACAAAGTCTCATTCCTTACTGTAGAAACAGGAGATCTTCTGTTTCTTGGGAGCCTGCATTTTATAGAAATCAATAGAGTTTTTAGTTTAGTTTTGCTCTTTTAAGAGGGATGATCTCAACTGGCAGAAACACATGAATCCTGTGAATGAGGAACAAAAGGCTGGCACGTTGGGTGGATCAGAATCTGATGAAGTTCAATGTTGAGAAATGTAAAGTGCTCCACCTTGGGACGAGCAACCCCCAACACACCGACAGGCTTGGTGGCACCAAACTGACTGGCACCACGAATGAAAGTGACCTGGGGATAATAATAGACCACAGTATGAATAGGAGCCGGCAGCGCGATGCTGTAGGTAGGAGGTCAAATAATACTTTGGCATGTATCAATCAATGCATCTCCAGCAAAACAAAGGAAGTGATTCTTCCACTGTACTCAGCACTGGTGAGACTACAGACTGATGGAGTACTGCATCAAGTTCTGGGTACCACACTTTAACAAAGACATGGGCAAGCTTGACAGAGTCCAAAGAAGAGCCACCCATATGGTCAGTCTTACATGGTAAGCCATACGAGGAAAGGCTGAGGGATCTGGGACTCTTCAGCCTGAAGAAAAGAAGGCTGAGAGGGCACCTGGTAGCAACTTACCACTACACTAGGGCAGCAGCTTACACTACACTACATCAAGGGCTCGGTGAGTAACTGTTCACTAGGGAACCTGAGGGGAAACTAGGAGTAATGGTCACAAGCTCCTGGAAGACTGATTCAGGCTCAACATTAGGAAAAAATTCTTCACAGTCAGGGTGTCCAGACTGTGGAATAAGCTTCCTCCAGAGGTGGTGCAATCACCTACCCTGGAAATCTTCAAGAGGAGACTGGATGGTCACCTTGCTAGGGTCACCTGACCCCCAGTTATCTTTCCTGCTTGGTGCAGGGGCTAGACTCAATGATCTTCTAAGATACCTTCTGGCCTTACAATCTATGAATCTATAATACATGCCATCAATTGCATCAAATGCCATCAACTGCAAACAGTCTAAACATGAATAGAAACAGTGTAAAAACAGTATTCCACAGATAAGACCAATAGTACCATTAAGGCTAAGTACAGCCAGTCAGAAAGCCTACAGCTGAATCAATTCAATCTTTGCAGGTTAGTCAAAACTGCATACATTGAACCAAGAAGCAATAAACAGACATTCACTTTTGATCTCAGAAATGCAGCCATATGCCTGCACTGGTTCAGGCCAGAAGCTGGTGGGGTGCTAGAGCATGCCCCCAGCCTGCCAGCCACTGGGAGAGATGTCCTCTAAGGATGGGAGAGATGTCCCATCTAAGGATGGGAGAGATGTACTCTAAGGCTTCTCCCCAACCAAGCAGAAAAGGGGAAGGGGGGGGGGGGTCGCCAGGCCCTGGCCATCCCACTGAGTATGATGGGAGAGGGGAGGGTTTAAACCCCAACCCTGGTCCTTAACACCCTCAGCTGGGGTTTATGGGGGTGGCAGAGAGCAGCCCCTGCCTGGCTTTTCCCTGCTCTCCACTATAGTAGAGAGTGGGGTGGGGTGGGGTGGGGTGGGGTGGGGTGGAGTGTCCAGGCCCCAACCTGGGGCCAGCATGCTGAAGTGGGAGGGAGGGGAGTTTAAACCCCCTCCCTGCCTTGCACCTGACCCTATCCGGGGTCTACCTGGCCACATGAAGGTAATTCCTCCCAGGCTTTTCCCTGCTCTCCGCTCAAGTAGAGAGCAAGGGCCTGTGGCCAGGCCCCAGCCCAGGGCCAGCATGCTGAGGCAGAGGTGGGGGAGCAGTGCCTGGCCCTGTACCCCACTCTCCACTCAAGTGGGAAAAAGCCTGGGAGCAGTGCCAGATTTAGGCACAAGCTAAACAAGCTATAGCTTATGGCCTCACACTATGAGGGGACTCTAAGTGTCAGCTGCTGGACCAGAATTGACCAGCAAATGGACCAGCAAACCGCAGCCCCTCAGACCTAGACAGAGAGGCCGCGACTCCTCCTGCAGGGCTCGCAGCAGCCATGGTTGAGGTTTGGCCGACCCTCCTGCCCGGGGGGTGGAAGTAACTTTACCCGTGTGCCGCCGGAAATTCCAGCCATGGGGCTCTGCAGTTCGCTGACCGCAGCATGGAAAGGTTGGGAATCCCTAGTTTAGGGTCCCATCCTGTCATAATCTGGCCCTGCCTGTGGGGGATTGCCTCCCCACTACTGCCCAGCAGACCCCGGCAGGGATCTGGAGCCAGGTTTCCCCACCTACCCCCTTCTCAGCCAGCCAGAGCAGTGATAGTGCTCCAGCTAGGGAGTAGAGGGGCAGGCCAACCCTGCTTGACTGGAGCAGACAGCACAGCCCAAGGCTGCAAAGCATCCTGGGATGCTGGGGGACTGAGTTAACTTGAACAGGGAGGGGGTCTCGGACAGAAGTTCCATAAACTGATTTGACCTAAATCAGTTCAGTCTGATAGTACATCCAACCAGGTTTATCTTAAACCAGTTTCAGCCATTTTGAAAGTAGTTTAAGTGCACTGAACTTCTGTTGTGTTACAGATTTGAACTGGTTTCTGATCACTTAAATCAGTTTATGTGCAACTTCTATCCCTAGCCTAACAAAACAAAGATCTCTCATAAACAGCCTACATTTTTTTTTACATATGGGCCTGTTATTATGACATAAGGTATCAGAACATAAGCTGCACAGCAAAAAAATACATTTCAGGCTATTGCTAATATTTTAAATAGGGAGTAATTCAAGGCCTGATGCTCCCAAACTTTTACTCTGCAACATGCTCTGAGCTTGCTTCTTTTTTTCAATCCTTGAAATCAAGGAGACAGCAAAACTAACCCAAATTCCAGTCATCACAAAACAAAATCCTGTCACTCCCACAGTATATGTCAAGACCCTTTGCAGAAAAAAACACTGAAGGATTTTAGATGCATTTAAAATCCATCATATAAAGATCTAAAACAGTTCAGATTTTCTTTTCATAAATATTGTATTATCCTATTTCAAGGAGGCTTCACTGTCTTCATCAGGAACACTTTGGGCTGCTATAGTAAATTTAACTGCAACAATTTCAGGTGTAAGTGCTGTTGAGTTATAGCATCAGAGCACCATCTACTGGACATGTCCGGGCATGACAAGGCAGCAGCCATTCCAAATCTGAGAAGTAAGAAATCTGTAGCTGAATACTATTATTTTATGATCTCGGGCAATCAGCTAATTATTCCAATTGAAAATTTTAGGTAAATATATTTATGGGGTGGGAATGGGGAAATTCTGGAGAGTGTAGTGAAACAGGTACGTATAGTGGACTTGCCTAAAAGTAGGACATTTGAGAAAGTGGTAGGTGACTCCATTAAGAATCTGTAGGTTTCTAGGTATCAAATAATCAATCCTTAGAGTTTTTCTTTAAAAATATCAAAAACAACTGGGCTTTATAAATGATACAAAGAACTGCTTGCTCAATTAGTAGCTGCAGTAAAAATCAGTGTCACAAGGGCCAGAATAAGATGCATTTCCCTTCTGAAAATGTCAAAGTAGTACAGGAAATACTAGTATTAGAAAAGTATAATCCATCAAATCAGAACTCTGCCTGGAAGAAAGAAAAATATATATTTGTCTAGAAAATTGGTGGAATTGCTGAAATTTGCTGGGGGAAACCATTCTCCTCTATGAAAGATAAAGGAACTTTCTTATTTATAGTGAGGAAGGGAGAAATTGTTCAACTCCTTTCTTACTAGTTTGATGCCACCTTGATTTGCAGAAAGCCTGCTAAGTATTGAAATCCATATGTACACCAAAACTATGGGTGAAATTGTTATGTTATCACTATAAAACCTCTTTATTGGATCTTTTAATAAATAATGCTTTTTTAAACAAATTGAGAATTTTAGAAGTCATGAAGTGCACTAAAAGTTCTTGAATAAAATAATTTTGTTCTAAAATGTTGGCACCAGAGAGCTACTCTAGAATTCAACAGTAGCCCTTCCATTCAATTTTCTGATGGAGATGAGTCTCCTTAAAGCACAGAACTTGCAGAAAGGGGTAGGAGCTATTGTGGCTTTATGCCATTTTCTTTGCTTAATTCTAGGCTAACACTGGGCACATCTACATGTGCATATTAAATGTGAAACAATAATGCCAAAGTGTATTACTCTTGAGCATCATATCTGCACATGCGCCCAAGACCACAGCACATTGAGCCAGATTGGAGCGGCCCTGGCTGGCAGGAGGCCCAGGTTGTTGGCCTGCCAGCCTGGTGCTGCTCCGATCCAGCTCAACATACTGCAGAGGGTCTGGGTGGGGTGCAAGGGTGCTCCAGTATGGGGCTAGCCACCAGGCAGCTGGGTCAGCATCTACATGCGCACTGCTGCCACAAAAAAACTGCAGCAAGATAGCACTTGTATCTATAAATACTAACCTGCTGTGGAGTTATTCATTTTCTACAGCCTAATAGGTCCATCTGTGTAGACACATAGATGTTTACTGTAGAGCTAATTAGGCAATTGCAGTAAATCTGTCATGTAGACACACCCACTGATATGAGAAATGATCCCAGTGTCATTGAAACAGCTCTGAAAAGCCAAAGTTATAAGGTGTCAATCCTATCAAGAATTGCCTCTCCCAAATTTCCTTACCAAGGTCACAAGTGATATGATACTGACATTTAGCAGGAGGAATTTACCACTGATTCAGTCATTCCATTCTCCTTTCAGGACAGAAAAGATGTCTTTATAAGTAGAAGGTAACACACTTTGTAGCTTCCATAGACCAAACTCATTGGACTTTCTAATGGCACTTTGTATTTCTCTGTATTCCCGGCATGCAGTCCTCTCATACTTGTCTATTTTAGGGATTTCAACTCCCCCTTCCACCCTCCCAATTCTTCTCCTTCATCCCAGAGGCTCTGTGTGGCCCCCTCTCCAATACCAGGACCCCTACGCTTCACACTCCAGTAGGGTTAATGTGCATCCCCCCAATTTCTCCAGCATTCTTATTTCTGGGGGAGCTATGTCATTCGAGGCAACAGCACTTCAAACTGAAATGGTACAGTGGGTATTGCTGAAATGGGCATGAGGGAAAATGCCAGTCCTTTTTGAAGCCACAGGGTCTGTAAACCAGATGCCACATGCTGTCACTAATGCCCTGTTCCAATTTCAACCCAAAATCAACAGGGTTCTACTTTTCGATGCATATGACATACCCTAAAATTCTGGAATTGACTGGGTGTCGTGTCCAAACATATTGTGTTACCCCAGAGAAATGCCCTCAAACTGCATAGAGGCCTTGCTTCTCTCAGCCAATTATGATGATCTAGAACTATCTTGGGATCTTCATTTCTAAGTGAAACTCAAGTACCAATCTCTCACATTGGCTAATTTATTTCACACTATCCTTGGAGCCTCTAATAAAACTAACTAAACCTAGAAGGTGAGGAAATGTAAAAATGAAAGCATGGATGAGGAGAGAACTAATTACTTATTTCCCATTTTGTACTTACATTTCCAGATATCTTGAAAATGTGTTTAATTAGAATTAAATCAGTATATTTATTCTTTTTAAGATGCTACCTCACCCCTCCTTCAAAAACCCCCCCAAAAATAAAACCAACCTTTCAAAGCAGAACAACACTCTCCCTTTTGGGACTTTTAACAGGCTAAATTCCCATTTGATCTTAAAAAGCTAAATTGAAAAAGTCTGAATTTGTGACCTTCTGAAACGATAATAAGACAAGAAAGCATTTTAAAATGCAAACAAGAATTGAATCCAACTCTAGACTTTCACCCTACACTAGTATATTAATAGAAGGTATCACCACAAATCGTACCACACAAACGAAAGAAGCTGTTGCAATTAACCAAAGGAAACGTTTAGTTTATTTGTTAAACACAATGAATTCTGATGTGTTCAGGTCTGCAGGAGTTGCACTCAGAGACAATTGTTAGCATTAAAAATGGCCTAATAGTAATATTGAATGAAAGTATGTACAGGACAGAGTCTGTACCGAACCAAACATAGCAGCCTACCACACCCACCACAGGTATTAAAATATACAAGTTAGTATCACTCCTGAGAAATTAGCCCCCTTCCATGCAAATACACTCCTCATCAAAGATTAAAAAATCCATGATTTTGAATCACATGATTTGGATTTGCATCATATTATGGAGATGCTAACCTACAGTTAAGCATGCACTTTGCTGACTCCAGGTCTTGGGCACAATCCAGCTCTTGCTGTAGCCCAAGGGCATCTTCCACGAGCTTCATAGAGATGGATCAGCCTGTATTGGCCATGCACAGGAAGATGATTAAATATTTTACTGTAAGCACAGACTTCACACAAAACAAATCTCTGCAGACATGTTACAACACCACCATTCTCAGCCCCCTTTATTCACAGGCAAGCAGGCTAGGGTTTGTGGTTGCCTTCTACAGATTGTAGCACTGTTCCAGATTGTATAAATGTTTTTAAATTAACTAAAAGGCCCAATTTTCTACATAGGTTGTCAGTGGATATATGTGCCTGCCTACTATTTCCATGGAATTATTAAATATGCACATTCTGTTTTAGCATTTGTATATTAACGAAGACCAGGGCAGGCATATTTAGATATATGATACTTATAGATACTTATATCATACTTATATGATACCTATAGATACTTTCACAATCAGATTTTCTGGAAGGAGATGTAAAAGGGAATAAAGGTATAAAATGGGGTGTTGCACTACACATGATCTCCTCTTAGAGTTTTGGGTTCATTAATCAAGAGGCTAGGGTTAGTCTTCACAAAAGGAGTTGCTTATGTCTCATTGTCAAGTTTGCTTTCAGGACCTGGCTCATTTTATGATTGTCCAATATCTCCACCGCATTCTTGAACTGTGGACCCCAAGACTGCATATATCACCCTTCCGATGGTCTCATTAATGCTGTGTACAGAAGCAAGATCACATTCCTTCTTTTACCCAATATACCTCTTTTTATATATCCAAGGGTCATATTAGCCCAGTTAGCCAAAGCATTGCAACAAAAGCTCACTTAAAGTTGGTTATCTACAAGGAGTCACTGCTAAAGACAGAGATTCCCATCCTATTGACAGCCTGAATTCTTTCCCAGATATGGCGGCTTCAGTTTGGTTGTATTAAAGCATCTTGTTGGGTTATGACCATTTAACCAGGCAATTTGCACAGCCAATCCAAAACATGGCCCTTCTATGGCCCAAGTGTGCGATGGGTTCTTCATATATCCTACTCACCATAGCAAATGCTACCCTTAAAGTCAACACAGTAATCGCTATCAATTCTAGATGTCATGCATCATGTTGGCTCTCAAATCAGTTATTACTAAGTCAACAAATACACAGCTTTGCCAAAAAAAGACACAGCCAGGTTATGTCCTCATCTTCAAGCTGTTGCTTATTATGACCCCTTGAATATTTGAAACTAAATTATGTTTCTTTATCAAATATTTTTTCTCCACAACACACACTAACTTGTTTACGTAGGGCTGCTCACGAATGCTGGGGTGCCAGTTTGCTTTCCCTCTTTTCCTTAAGAAAATATCAGGGTTTGTTTTGAGAGGAAAAAAAAGAAAAATAAAAGCAACTGCAAGATAGCTATGAGGTGTTGGGGAAGGGAAAAGCATCAAATTCAGGGCCTTCCAAGCTAGCCAATACACCTCCGCATTACTATAAGCAACCTCTGCCCTTTCATATATCTCAAACCTACATTTTAAACTTTATGGTCGTACCCATTTTAAAGCTTAACTGCTTTGTTAGTTCCATAACAGCTAGCAAGTTCCATTACATCTCAATTTTCTTTTTTAAAGTATAACAATTAAACTAACATTGTCTGCATTTTTTTAATATCAGAAGTACTGGTAAATGAAATACCCACTCACTGACAATGTTCACTATTTCTGTACATTTCAAAGCATTGAGAAAATGAGGACAAAAATAGCAACAAAAGAGAACACATGCAAGCTTCAGTGCATCCTCTGTGCAGTTGCTATGCAGCCATTGCCTTCCCACAAAGAACTTTGGCTTTTTTGCTTACTAACATTTCGTCATTCAAGTAGATACAGTATGTTCAGATCCAAAGGAGCCTAGAAGAATTTTTTGCTCCCAAGGGTTGTCCTGACTTCTGTTCATTAGAAGTCTACATGCATTTTGAAACACATTTTTTGTAATTATATTAGCTGTAAGATAACAGTGCAACCTCAAGAAGGAAGTAACAAAAGAGGGCTTCCTCCTCCTACAAAAAGCTGAATGAAACAGGCAGGCACACAGCCTAAAAAAAAAAGAACATTTTTTTGGCAGCCAGTGTGGGTAATGCTTTGTCACTGCTGCTTTTACAACAGGTTTTCTGGCCCACTGCTCTTTCAGTCTCCTATGTGTCACTATGGATCTGTACATATCAAAAGCTCGTGTCATGAACTGCCTGCTCCTTCAGAGATCATGAAAATGTGCCTAAAATTTAGAAGGGTAAATCATTGTTCATTAACATCCATGAAAAAGAAATAGTTAATTCGTGTTCTAAAATGGATTTAGGCAAAGTACATTGGTGCTTCCTATTGTAATTGGCAAAATAAAGTAGTTTTAGAAGATTCAAGACTAAGCTCCAAAACTAACCTTGCACACAGCAGAATATTTTCAATAGCATTAATAGTAGTCCCTAGTGTAGCCTCTTAAAACAAACCCATGATAGTCACAGTAGCTCTGATCTGGTTGCCTGCCCTATTATAATACCCACTTTACTTAGGAATTGAGCTGAACTCCTTGGCTGCTTATAGCAAATGATGGGGCTCAAAAGGAGTCTATCCCATTATGTAGGAAGGGAGGTAAGGGGGCAAAAAAGCCCCCTTGGCTGAACAGGGAACTCCAGGAGAGTCTAGGGGCAAAGAAAGAGATGTATAGGCAATGGAAGCAGGGAGCAGCCACCAAGGAGGAATATATCTCCCTGGCGTGCCATTGCAGGGAATCAGTTAGACAGGCCAAGGCAGGGCTTGAGCTCAAGCTGACTTCAACAATCAAGGACATTAAAAAGTCCTTCTTCAGGTATATAGCAGGCAAAAGGAAAGCTCAGAGCAACATAGGGCCCCTGCAGGACAAATCAGGACAGTTGGTGGTTGACGTGGGGAAAAAAAACAGAGCTCTTCAATGAGTTCTTCGCTTCAGTATTTCTATGTACCAACCAAGCCAATTCCCCCACCTCGATCATTGACGGATGTCCACATGGCACCAGTCCTCCTACGGTTAGTCCTGAAATAGTTAAGGAGCTCCTGGAGGAGCTGGATGGGTACAAGTCAGCAGGGCCGGATGACCTCCATCCACAGCTGCTAAAAGAATTGGCCAGTGTCATAGCTGAGCCGTTGGCACAGCTGTTCGAGCACTCGTAGTGCTCTGGCCAGGTCCCTGAGGACTGGAGAAGGGCCAATGTGGTGCCCATTTTCAAGAAAGGGAGAAGGGATGAGCCGGGTAACTTTAGACCAGTCAGTCTTACCTCTATTCCTGGGAAAATGCTAGAGAAAATAATCAAAGAACACATTTGTGCAGGCCCAGCAGGGGAAACGATGCTGAGGGGAAACCAGCACGGGTTTGTCACATGTAGCTCTTGCCTTACAAACCTTGTAGCCTTCTATGACCAGCTCACACGCTGCCTGGATGCGGGAGCCAAAGCTGATGTCATCTTCCTGGACTTTAGGAAGGCCTTCAACACAGTTTCGCACGCTATCCTCATTGGGAAGCTAGCAGACTGAGGAGTGGACGCCTACATGGTCAGGTGGATAGCCAACTGGCTTAGGGACCGTACCCAGAGAGTGGCAGTGGACGGTTCCTTCTCAGCCTGGAAGGAGGTGGGCAGTGGGGTCCCACAGGGTTCGGTCCTCAGACCGATATTATTCAATATCTTCATCAGCGATTTGGACAAGGGCGTGGAGGGCACCCTCTCCAAGTTCACTGATGATACCAAGTTATGGGGCAAAGTTAGCACACCGGAGGGCAGGGAGCAGATTCGGGCTGACCTGGACAGGTTGGATCAATGGGCAGAGAGAAATAGGATGCAATTTAATAAATATAAATGTAAGGTACTCCACCTGGGAAGGAGGAACCCCCAGCACACCTATAGGTTAGGGAGTGTCCTTCTTAGCAGCTTGGAGACAGAGAGGGATCTTGGAGTCATAATTGACTCCAAGATGAATATCAGCCGGCAGTGTAACGAGGCCATCAACAAGGCCAATCGCACCCTGTCATACATTAGCAGGTGCACGACTAATAGATCAAAGGAGGTGATGCTCCCCCTCCATGCAGCATTGGTCAGGCTGCAGTTGGAGTACTGTGTCCAGTTTTGGGTGCCACACTTCAAGAGGGGTGCAGAGAATCTGGAGAGGGTCCAGAGGAGGGCCACTCGCATGATTAGTGGCCTTCATGATAGACCCTACACAGGGAGGTTGAGAGAGCTGAATCTCTTCAGCCTTCACAAGAGACAGCTGAGGGGAGATCTTGTGGCCGCCTATAAATTTATTAGGGAAGGTCAACGGGGAATAGGGGAAGCGCTGTTTACTAAGGTGCACCAGGGAGTGACTAGGAATAACAGGTGTAAACTAGTTGAGAGTGGACTTAGGTTGGACTTAGGTTAGATATTAGGAAGAAATTTTTCACAGTAAGGGTGGCCAGGATCTGGAATGGGCTTCCAAGATAGGTGGTGCTATCACCTAGCTTGGAGGTCTTCAAGAGGAGGCTAGTCACCTGGCTGGGGTCATCTGACCTTGGTCCTCTTTCCTGCCAGGGGCAGGAGGTCAGACACGATGATCCATTGTGGTCTCTTCTGACTCTACAATCTATGAATCTATGAATCACAGGCTAAACACTGGCAAGTACTACACATACATAGCCACCCAACAGCTTGATGTCGCAGCAGAAGAGAAGTGCAGAAACTGGACATCCCTATTTCAGCTACTCTGGACAGGATTTAGCTCCTCAGAAATGAACAACTGTTAGGGCCCTGGCCAGAAACTTCATTCCTAATGCTGACAGCCTTGGCCATCATCATCCCAAATCTAGCTTTCTGTCTTCAGGAAAATGATTAAGGCTGTCAGAGCAAGGCAGTTGTGGTACCAACCAGCATCCTCATTCCTGCCAAACTGTCTTGCATATGAGGCAAAAGATGAAAGCAGTGCTGGTGTCACTGATCCATAGTCTCCTCGTGGCCATGGAGAGAGGCTAGCTTCTGTCTGCCTTTGATCACAAGGTATTGTTAACATACCTGGTATGAAGTCCACATTTGTAGAGTTTTCCTAAGTGGGAGGTCCCTGGATTGTGACCCAATGGCTGGCTTGTGCATTCTGTTCTGATGCCCTTCTTGTTCAATACCCACTGTATATGAATCTGGTAGGGGAGATGAGAAGTAAATATAGACCGCTGTTTGGGTTGTTTTTCCTGTTACAGCAGTTTCTGACTGTCTAAACACTTTCCTGGAGGCATTGCCAAAATGTTTCTGTTAGCTTGTTTCTTATTACTAGTAAAACACTTGGACTCAAAAAAATAGCAAATAAAATCATGTAGCAAGTCCTGCCTGCTCAAAACCATGGAGCAGAATTCCAAGACTGTGTGTAAGGATCAGCAAACAAAAGCAACGCACTTGGGAATATGCCCCACTTCACCTGGCACGGACCCCTGACCCAGCTGGAATACAAACTACATTCATGCTGCTTTCACAAACCAGCTTTGGAGAAGCTTATTCAATCCAATGGAATTTTTAAAAAGTCACTTTTTTTGATCTGGCATGACAGGTCATTGCCCTACAGTAATAGGAGCAAAAGTGCTGAACAGCAGTTTTATCTAATACATAGTACCATAGAAAACATTATAAACATGCATCAGCATAGACCAAAAATTCTGTTACAGCAAAAGAAGTTTTGAATGCAATGTATCTTTCTAGAGAACTATACTGTCCAGTTCAGAAATAAATGTTCTTGACACCATGAAACTGGACTTTGTAGTTGTTCTTCAGGATAAATTGATCTTAAACCCCATTAGATTCTTGGAATGCAGTAAGTCAACTAGTTCCAGTAATGTATAGACTTGTTTCTTTCTTTGTTAACTCTTTACAAAGTTCTGTCTTTTTTAAACATTCTCTTTTGGGCTGTGGCAGATTGTGGTCACTGGGCAGCTCTGCCACAGAAGCTTTCTCTGGTGTGGACTTGACTGGTTCCTAGAAACCAGGAACTTAATTCTAATTTCACTTGGACATCAACCCCCTAGGTGGCCTTGGGCAAGTCACGCAAGCCCAAATGTTGAAAAAGTAGCTCTAATTTTGGGTGCCACCTGCAAACTATTAACATCCAATTTTCAGAGGTGCTGCAAATAACTCGCCTTCATTTCCTGGGAAGTGCAGGAATTCTGAATCATGTGCTAAACTCAGAAGCCAACAGCTCTGTCATCCAATATTATAGGCTATATTTGAATCATTGCACCATAATTTCAATTTTTCAATCCCCCACCTATACAATGAGGATAGTAATGCTAAACTCCATACTTGAAAAGGAGATGTTTTTAAAGTGCTTATATTTTTAAAATAACATAATAAAGAAAGAGCTATTCAAGGTATCTTTTAAAAGTACCTACTGTAGCAATTGACTCAAACTATCAGTCTACCGTGTGACAGATCAATCTAAGAACAAAACTTGGCCTTTAAAAACCAATACATCTTCCTAGGTATGACAGCAGGAGAATAAAATGACTTTTAAAAGTAAAACTATTTGCAATCATTCTATCGCCTTTCATGGGAATAATCCACGTCCTGCCTAAAAAGATCTGTCATTTTTCAGCCCAATCTTTGGTGCAAAATTCAAGAAAAATCCAATTGATTTGGTCACAAAAACTTCCTATCCTAGTCCATAGACCTGATAAGTCTGAGGTCTTTGTTTCTTCTAGCACCAGTTCCTATATACCATGTTCAGCTGAAATGTTTAGATCATGAACCACTTGGATGGATGGCCAAAGCTCACCCAAAACCTAATCAGCAAGTTGTCCCACTGCATACCCTGAGAGAGTTCTCTCAGGACCTGTGTGTTAGGGAACCCATGGGTGCTCCCACAGAAGAAGAAAGTGAATAATTGGATCATAAAGCTGGAAAGTTTTGTCTGCTCTGGTTATTGTTCTGAGAGAAGTTTTGATGTTAAGGGGCAGGGATTGTCCAGGAGAGGGCTAGTGAATTCACAGCTAGGAAGGGCTTAGGGTTCCCTAGGGTATGACCTGCTTCAGTTAAGGACAGAAGACCCTATGACAGGATAAAGAATTGTGATGGCACAAACCAAGTTATATACATCTCATAAGAACCATTGAGATTGAGGGAACCCCTCTGCAGGCCTGGAATGGCACCTCTATCTTCCTTCCAGGGGTCTCCACAATGTTTATGTCCTCAATAGGATGCTGAAATAAATGAGGAAACCCAGGATGGCAGAAGAAGCTATGTTATGAATCATGCCTGCACCCAACACGGTGCCCTGGTCAGGCAACTTGATGTCCACTTTAAGCAACTACATATTTTTAAAAAAGAGGAAAAGAAGCACCAAGGAATAAGTTGTCATCTTGCAGATTTTTCACTTGTGACTTCTAGACAGCAAAGCTCATCAATGAGAAAGGCAGCACACATTAACATGACCGACGTCACAAATCATGGCTAGTAACAACATGGTAATGTGCGGGGATTCATTTTTGTCATGAGCTTTTTAAGGAAAAGAACTGATTGTCAACTCTCTCCCTCTTCCTTTGGAGTTACTTTGAAATCTGAAAGGCCAGCCATCCTACGCAGGAGCCTGAGCACTTGGCCTACCTCTGCAGAGGGGAAAAAGAAAACATGCTGAAGATAATATCACTGCTTCTGGAGGCATGGGAAGACCAGGAACAGAAGAACTTGGACAGATTTCTGGAATGGAGACTGTGGAAAGGCAGTGGGACCAAAAACTCATGAAGTGCCTATTTGAAATGATTTTCAACAGGTCTCAGCCTTTGCAATGCCAGGCACCTGTGCCATTCCCAACACAGGTACAAGTCTCTTGCTGCATTAAGTCCTCATGAAATATTGATCAGGCACAAAGAACTCTGCAAGCTCTTGCTTCTGCCCCTCTCTAATGCACTGCCGTAACTTGCCAGCCACTCAAGATGTGGAATTCCCTGTGGGCCCCTATGACTTGGATACCTCAAGCAACTACAGGGGCAAATAATCCACGGTCACTTTGTCCCTCTACCATGCTGTGCCATAAATACTATGGGGAGGAGAACAGGTAGGGCACTGCTACCAGTAAATTTTTTCCCTGCTTTATAGCTTGTTCTTTCATTTTCCTCTTTGCACTCTGGCTTCCAATTTGTCCTTTGTTTGATAATTACAAAAGTACATTTACTTTCATTACACAGTCAGCAGCCCTAACTGCACTGCTCTTCAGGTTTCCCTTCATATATCTGTAAGTTTAATATACTTCTGTGTTTGTTAAGCATTTGTCACTGTCCGCCTAATTGTAAGGAAATGGGAAGCTGTGCCTCTGCCAAAAGTTTTTATTAAAGTTTGCAAAACCAGCAAGCAACCTGCAAAAGCAAATTAAATGACCCTCCATGACCCCAAACTAGCAAGCACAGAGAGTTACATTTAAATTAATATTTTATTCAGCAAAATCAACTTGTACCAAATGCAATTCGTGGAATTAAATCAGGCACAATGTACCCCACACAGATGAGTAGTGCCTTACACCAGGAATTTAAAAAAAAAAGCACAACAGGCACTTTAATATCCTGTAATATATTAGAACAACAGGCCCCACTATACACAAAGCAGCACGTGCGTTAGCAACACATTACTCACTGTGGCATGGAGGTAAATGAACAATGGCACCCCAATGGCCCCCATGACCCAGCAACCCTACTGCTTTCTGGTAGCACATATCCACTAAGGAGCTCCTAAGGGTCTAGGATCCACTCTGTGTGAAAATATTTGCCTCAAACTTCAGAGGTGCTGTGCAGGACACAACAAAGCACAATATCATATGTATGGACTTTGCAACATTTGCCATCCAAATGAGTTTGTAGGGGATGGCTTGCCTTCTTTTGACCTTTCAAATATGCACTGTAGCACCATGCTGCAGATAAGAATGTGACTGCATTTTCTGTGCAGCAGCACAGCGTCTACACACTGTCTTCTAAGACATGGCAGGAGAGGACAGCTGGGTCCTCCTAAAGAGCGAACACCTTGATAGAAGTAACTTGGAGCCCCAGGCTCCAAGGCTGTTCAAGCATGTAAATGCTATCTACTGAGAACCCTGCTGTACTGCTTCCGGCTGGTGTTTCCTACATTGGTATATGTGGATTGCCTCTGTGGTCCACAAAGCCCTGAAAACTAGTGAAGCTCTTGCTTCTATTAACTTATTCACTGGCTCTTTCAGGGAGGTAACAAATAGTCCCAGCACAACTTGAGAATCCCATCCTCTGTCATCCAGACATTATTTTGGGCATACTCAAAACCTGCCAGAAACTTTCAGGCTAGCATTGCAAACTTTCACCCCCCTCACCAGGCTGACAGGTGATTTGTCAACACCCAGTTGGTTAGCCAGAGACCTTTAGCAGCCCTAGGTATTCATTTTTCAGGCAGAGATAACAATCTACCTCTGCACCAGGGTGGTCTCCTTCAGCAATATACAGTGGCACCTAAAGGTTACGGCAAGTTTTACACCCAGACCAAAGAATACCTTGCTTCCTCACATGGACATCCTGGAGCCACTGCTAGCTATTCCATGTTTATGCACTTTGCATGATCACACCACACCATGCTACTTCCTCTGCCTCAGAAATGCCAGCATGCAGATGGGGATAATGCAACAACCATCACCTCTCTTTTATGCTTCTTTTATGTCCTCTGCATCCAGCCCGGAAGACCCTAGCATCTCCCTGAACAACTCCACCTCACACAGCTGGGCAAGAACCATGAGATCCATTGCTCTAAACACTGCTACACACACAGAGCTGAGTATTGTGCTAAGCTAACAAACCTTTATGTGCTGGCAAACTAAAATAACTCCTGCCCTTAGCACCATTATGGAAACACAAACTGTCCCACAGTAACATTCCTAGAAGGGCTCTACTCCATGCAGCACTACAAAACCCAGTGGAGCACACATAGTATAGACTCAGGAACATGAACTGGGCACAAAACAGTGTGAATGAGGGAAAGATAGCTTGCCTGACTTGCACTTGCAAGCTACATAGCAGTGCATGCAGGTGGACTTATCTTCAGCCCCGTTCCCTTCCTTGTTAGTAAAAAACACTGTGAATTAATTTGGGCTTTTACTGACTGACATTGTCAGTACCACATTTGAAGAAGGTTATCTACCAAACACATTAAACCTCACAATATTCCAGCCAACACCAAAGGAGACACCTTGAGCCCTATGATCTTGCCAACTAATTTCCCATTCTTGAACAAGATCATCAAAACACACATATAAAACCATCTCCAGCTATCCCCAGCGAATTTACCAGACCCCTCTGAGTCAGGCTTCTGGCTAGAACATCGCATTGGTCCCAATAATGCATAACCTCCATAACGGACTGTAATGGAAGACCCTCACCATTGCATTACCAGAACTCTTCTGGGACTTGACACCATCAGCCATCTAACCCTAATTTGTCACATTACACAAATAGCCAAGATTAAGAGAAATGCACCAATTTTTTCAATCCTCCTTTTCAAGTCAGGCCCAGAGAATAATGCTGGAAGCCTGCTCCACTATGGCCAAACTATTTGTTTCTGCTAACATTATTCAATAAGAAAAGGCCTCCGCAAGAGAAGGTTCTTCAGCCTCCACAAGAGAAGGTTGAGAGGCGACCTTGTGGCTGCCTATAAGTTCATCATGGGGGCACAGAAGGGAATTGGTGAGGTTTTATTCACCAAGGCACCCCCAGGGGTTACAAGAAATAATGGCCACAAGCTAGCAGAGAGCAAATTTAGACTGGACATTAGGAAGAACTTCTTCACAGTTAGAGTGGCCAAGGTCTGGAACGGGCTCCCAAGGGAGGTGGTGCTCTCCCCTACCCTGGAGGTCTTCAAGAGGAGGTTAGATAGGCATCTGGCTGGAGTCATCTGAACCCAGCACTCTTTCCTGCCTATGCAGGGGGTCAGACTCGATGATCTATTGAGATCCCTTCTGACCCTAGCATCTATGAATCTATGAGTCCCATTACACAAAAACAAACCTAAAAACCTGTTATGATATTCCACATTACCAGAATAAACTACATATATTGATCCTTTGAAGTTTTTGGCAGAGTGCTTCTATGCAAACAGCAAAAGCAGTTTGTTTTTCCCTTTCTTTTCCAATAGTAAGCATTATTGGAGAGACAGCAACATGAAGCTTGAAATAGCCACCCAAGAAATACAACATGAAATATTTAAAGAAGGAAATCCTAATCAAAGCCTGATTTAAAGGCACCCCCAAGGTAAGGCTTAGTGTGCATCATGTGCTGTGACATGGTGCTTACCTGATGCAGCATGCAGAGGTTCTCGGAAGGAAACCCTGCCTTGCCCTGTGTTTAGGAACTTCAGCACCACCACATCCACCCGGTTAGCCTCGGGGATGGGACAGCTCTCCAAGCGCACAGGGACAGCTAAGTGTTGTTTCAACACCATAAGCCGTTCTAGACCAGTACTTCCCAGGGTGGATCCAGGGGGCACACTGGGACACTTGCACCCCCCTCCCCATTTGATTCCTGCTCCAGCCAAGGTTTAAAACCAGCTTCCTGGCCACGGCAGCAGCATTTCAGGCAGTACTGAGGGGGTCCATTGATTTCATGGCTCAGTGTCACCCACCTGATCCCCTCTATACTCTTCATCTGAGAGGTGTTAACAACCCTATCTCCTTTTTAATGATCTTGATGCTCCATCAGTGGAGCCAGCCTTTGTCTACCACACTGCTGTCTGTTCCCTGCTCTCTGCAACCCCGCTACCTCCCAGCCCTGGGGACTCTTTGTCATGCCTTCCAATGAAGTGCTGTTTGTTTCTGCCTGTCTCTTCACCCAAATCATCCCTCGCTGGCCCCTGGTCTGTGACGAAAGCCTCTTGTTTTGTTGGAGCTACAGAGAAACACAGGTGCTGCCCCGCACACCCGCACCCCCTCTGCCAACCCCTAGATCTGCCCCTGAGCGGTTCTCAGCCTCTTCTTAGACCCAGACCCCCCCGGGAAACGCCACCTCTTGCTTTGCACTCCTGGCTTTGACACAAGGGAGCCGTCCTGCTGCGGCACACGGCTCGGCTGCCTTTCTTTTTGACATCTTTGGGCTTCCCCACCTGCGGGTGCCGACACTGCCTGCCCCACCCCGCGCCAGGGTGACCATCGCTGTGACCAGCCCCCAGGACCTGAAGCCAAGGGATCCTCCCTCCCCCCTGCCCCGGCACCTGAACTTGGGCACCTGAAGACTAGGCAGCCCCCTTCCCCAGCCCCTAGGACTTGAACTTGGGGACCTGAAGCCAAGGGATCCTCCCTCCCCCCTGCCCCGGCACCTGAACTTGGGCACCTGAAGACTAGGCAGCCCCCTTCCCCAGCCCCTAGGACTTGAACTTGGGGACCTGAAGCCAAGGGATCCTCCCTCCCCCCTGCCCCGGCACCTGAAGCCCAGGCACCCGAGCCCACTGCCGCGCCCCGCGCTCCCCAGCCCCAGCCCCAGCCCAGTGGCCGCCCCCCTCGCGCGCCGGGCCGGGCCGGGCAGCGCATGCGCCAGCCACTGAGCTCCTGCAGCTGCTGGCGGGCCGGGCGGCAGGGACGGAGAGCTGCGGCGCGCCGGGGAGAGATGGCGGGGGAGGACCAGCCGCAGCCGCAGCCGCAGCCCCTCGGCAAGAGCATCGCCGCCCCCACGCCGCCGCCGGGCCAGGCGGAGGCCGGCGCGGACCGGGTCGCGCTGAAGAAGGAGATCGGGCTGGTCAGCGCCTGTGCCATCATCATAGGTAGGACCAAGAGCGGGCAGGGCAGGGCAGGGCAGGGCAGGGCAGGGCGAGCCGGGCCCGGCCCGTGTGCAGGTGCAGCTCCACGTCCCGCTCCACCCGCCACGCGTGGCCCTAAGGATGCTCATCATAGAGGACAGTCCGGTTTTCTGCTCCTCTGGCCACTCTCGATAGGAGAGCCAATGCCTTTACGGCCCCTGCTTTTCTCAAGAACATTTTTTTCCGGCTTCCTATCAATAGAGGACGGCCGCGCTGCCCCCTATGATGGCCGCAGGCCCCGGCTGAGATTCCCTGGACTCGTCGTGCCCCTGAGGCCCGACATCGGGGTACGCGACGTGTCCCGAGGGCGGCGCGGATCAGCGGGCGAGCTGGCGGGGAGCCCGAGCCTGCTCCGCTCCTTAGAGAAAGGTTGCAATACTAGTAAAGTCCCAAAGTGGCAAGCCGGGACGTCCAGCCTTAGCCACACGACTTCAGGAGCACCTTTTGGTATCAAGCCTGACTTTCCAAGTCGTCTCTCCCTGACAGTCCAGGTTTGGAAGTGTAATGCTCCCAGAGTTAGCTGCCGTGAAGCTCAGCACACGACCCTAGTGTGGTAGAGATGTCTTCCACGTCCTGAGACAGTGCTGTATGAACCCAGCAGAGCGACTTGAATGTTTTCAGTCCTGATGTCCTGGCTGTATTGAAACCCCATTCTGGTTTGTGGTGGAGATTATTTCTCTCCATGCGGGCTAGCTCGTACCTGTTTCCGGAGTTCTTGCATCTTACCATTGCAGTTAGGAGAGGAAACAGCATGCCTCACAGATTTAGAAAGTGAGCCTGCTCCATAAGCCAAAAGTCCACAGTCCTTTCCACCCTTTTTTATGCATAATGCTGCTAGGCTTGAAAGGAAATCATTCACTTTACCAGGATTCCCCCCGCCACACACATTTTACAAAATTATTAACACCACAGCTAGAAGTTACATTAGTATTGGGTTAACAACTCCTGGTGAATTATGAACTATCGTTGAAATCAAGCCAGTCTGAACCTCAGCTACTTGCAGCATTTTCCTTGACCCGTCAGCGTGCTGCACACAAGTCCTGTTGTAGTGCTAAAGTGTAAAAATATCTTTACTACTTTTCCAGTAGTCTATTATTGTTATATGAATTTTCGATTCATTTATCTCAACTCATTTTAGCAACTTGCGTGGTGTGTATTGAATATTAAAGCACCTACATGATAGGCAGTCATTTGTTTCCTTCGATAAGCATATGTAATCCAAATAGATACTAATGAGATTTACATGCTTATATCAATACAGAATCCTACAGTATCCTTAGCGGAATCCTGCAAGCTTTAGTCACATAAATTAAACAGACTGTTCATGATAGGTCTTCAGGACTGGTCTTTTTAAACATAATTTGTGCAGGGTCTCATTCAATTAACCATCTTCATTCTGGGGTGATTTAATTTAATGGCTTGATTCACTACCTATTTTTATTATAGATTTCAAAATACCTCAAATTCTTAATTCACTTGAAAAGTATGTTTGGATGAAGCCTCAAGTATGAAGGCCAAATGAAAATAAATTTGCAACTTCTCTCTCTTTTGGGTAAGATGTAAAAGTTGGGTCCTTACCACCTGTAATTATTAAGGGCCAGTGGCATTAAAAAGTATTAACATTATTTGTGCAAGAGCTAGGCCATCCGACTTGTACCCCAGCCAGGCTCCAGCCCGAGTAATTATATTTTACTTAAACTCCTGATACTGTTCTTATTCATGTCCTGCTCTCAACTCTTGTGTAGTGTTGCTATGTTCTGTTCGACTGCTTCTGTGTCTGCCTCACAATCGGTTGCATTTTAGTGGTAGTGAAGTGACTGCTGTAGACTGTATTAAACTTCTTCTGTTGGACTAGATCAGTAGTTCTCAACATTTTGGCCCTGCAGGCCAGAAGAAAGGTACAGGGCTGGTCTGCAGGTTGGAGTGGACGCTGTGCACTGGGACTGGGTCCTGTACCACCCTTGCATCTGGACTGGGCCCCAGGACCCTGCACTGCCCTTACTTGGCCCCATGCATCAGGATAAAGGCCCTGCACCACTCTGGTCTAGCCACATGTGCTGTGATCAGGACTACAGGGCCCTGTACCAACCCCACATACCAGGATCAGGGCTCTCCTCCTCTGCCCAGCCCCATATACCCAGATTGGGGCCCCACATCACCTCTGCTTTGTCCTAGTGCCAGGATTGAGGCTCCAGGACCCCATGCTGCCTCCACTTAGTCCAGTCTGGGGGATTGGAGCCCATGCTGCCACACATGCCTGTTCTAGCATGCAGGGCAACAGCCTGTAGAGCTCCGTATATACTCATGAGGAGCCCTGCAGGCCGGATGATAGTAGCAGGGGCCAAGCACCCCTGGAGTAAGTAGTTAGACCCATCAGTCACCTACACAAGGAAGTAAAATTAATGCTTACCCTTTATATCTAGCTCAGATTTTGACCTAGCCACATCAAAGTGTGTGTGTGTGGAGCAGTGTCCCATATTTTCTACTGTGAGCAAATAGATAATGGAGAAACTGGTTTCTCCCCTTCCCCACGTTCTCTAAAAAGTCGAAGTGGAATAGCTATGCAGGTGTATCCACACATGCCTGCCTCTTCCAGAGTAAGGGAGGTGGTGGGGGTAATTGTGACTGAGTTATGTCCAATTATTCTGCTCCTGGAGGGGTTACAGCAGCTGTATTACTAACAGCAAAACGCTGCAAAACAGACCATAAGGCTATAGTGTATACATTACTCTGAACCTTGATAAAGTTCCTTGGGATCTGTCCTGAGCTCTGTCCTGGGACATGATGGCCTGGTGTGTAAGTGGGAGAGAAAGATAAACCAGGCCCAGGGTTGAGCTTTAGAGGTGCTTAGGGACAGAAACCACATATAAGCATCGCCACCCTCCTACTGAGTTATTGATAACGGCTGCTTTTAGGGCTGAAGCAAATACAGCAGTGAGGACAGAGACGAAGTAATAAAACCATGTCTCACTTTTCATCATACAAACTCCATCCTGATGGTATAATTCCCTTATTGCCAAATACAGCTGTTCAGACATCAAGAGAAAGTCATGTTGAGATGGACTTGGAATTTATGAGTTATTTTCACAAATAACATAATGATGGGGATATTTCATTGACTTTTTGATTTTGGAGTCTTTAGAGTTCCCTTGGATTATGTTTTCACATTTTCTTTGCAACTATAAGGGCTAGGAACTTACTTCTTAAAATGAAATCTCAGCCTTTCAAATAATCACACAAATCTGGTAGTTTCCTAAAAACCCCAGCTATCACATCTCCCGAGACTCAACAACACTACAGGAGTTAGCAACACTAGACTGGGTGACTTGGTTAATGGACTATCTCCTCATGCCTTCCCACAAATTGCCATGTGGGCACCCTGAACCTACGGGGTTCCTTGTGTCATGCTGTCTCAGCTTCACCCTCAGCAGGGGAGGAATCTGCACCATACTAGAAAATCATGAAGGCACTGTGCATGCTTAATGTTTTACCTGACCTCATCAACAAGGTCCCAGCTGGCATTTGGGTTTAGTCACAATGGAAACAGCTCTCAAAAAGCAAAGAAGGTTCCCAGCAAGTTGCAAAGTATTCACAGTTGATGTACAACCCACATGGGCCACAGAGCTCCTGCAAGTTCTGCTGTTGCCATCTTCCAGACAGTTATTTAAATCAGTGTCACTTAACCTTCTGTCCCCATGGTCTGGATGAGTAGCACAGGCTTAGTCCATGCACTGGATCCAGCATGGGGTCGGTGCACCCACCTGACCCAGCACACCAGTTCCAGCTGTGGAGTGACCCTGGGCATCAATGCAATCTAGTACTCAGGGCAACATCATCTGGCCTCCAGAGCTCCCCAAAGCTAAGAACAGACAATTAAAAACCATGAGGCTGAATCAATTCAGTCTCTGCAAGTTAGTTTAACTTCTGCAGCTTAGACTGAGAAACAACTAGACGGACATTCATTTTTAATTCAGGAAATGCACCCACATACCTGCAGTGGGTCAGTCCAGAATCTGGAGGGCCCTAGAGCATGGCTCTCTGGCATGTAGCAGCATGTGCTGTGTGTTTGTTTCCTCTTCCTGCTGCCCCAGAGGTCTCTGAGGTTTGCAGTCCAAAATCGTAACAGCAGGCCTCTGCAGGGTTGCTCATCACTTCCTCTTCCTGCTCCCAGGTGCCTCTGGGATTTGTAGTCCACAGTTGCATCCAGCATAAGTTTTTAGCAGGGCAGGGCAGCTCTGTTCTGGGGGAAGGAAAGTTTAACCTCCCTCCCTGGCCTAAGGCCCCACCTGGGGTTTGCCTGGGAGGCAGGGACTCACCCCAACCTTTCTCTGCTGGAGCAAACAGCACAGCACAGCACAGCACAGCCGAGGGCTGCAAAGCATCTGGGATGCTGGGGGACTGTGATTTAACTTGAACCAGGAAGGGGTCTGGGAAAGAAGTTTCATAAACCAGTTTGACTCAAGTCTGATATTACATTCAGCCAGGTTTATCTTAAACCATTTTCAGCCATTTTGAAACTATTTTATGTGCACTGAACTTCTGGTCTGTTACAGGTTTAAACCAGTTTCTGATCACTTTAACTGGTTTATGTGCAACTTCTGTCCCTATCCAAAGGGTCCAAAAAGTTTTCAGAAGGGGAGCAGCAATTCATGCTGCTACTGCTCTCCCACCACCAAATTTCCAGACCTGAGGGGAGGTCCATGGGCCAGATGACATGACCTTGAAAGTCAGAACTGGCCCATGGGCTGGTGGTTGAACCAAATAAGGTTCAAATAAGTTGAGATGCTAATTGTTATAATTGATAGCAATAAAATGGAGGTAATTGTTCAATGACAGAAAAAGCACTCAGGGGAGTATGAACTTGTCTGCAAAAAACTTATTCTGTGGTAACTGCATCTCTCTAATTGGTACCAGCACAATCCCCTTGTGTGGATGTCCTTCACAGATGTTAAGAGGGGTTGGGGCCGTAATGCTTTTTAAGCCAGTAATGAACAACTGCTAGCAGTCACATGAATGTAGCAGCTAGTGGTTTTAGTCATGGTTATAGTAGTTTCCACAGCACAAGGAAGCCTTATGCCTTCTGCTTTTCCATGGATTCCTGGCATAATATTTGCCAGAAGGGGATGTGAGGATTTTAGTGTGCCAATCCCCTGCATGACTCGTCCCCTTCTTTTCTCTCTCTGTGCGTACTCCACCCCAAAGAGCACTCAAGAGGCTTCTAGGATGAGTGAATAAAAGAGATAACAAATCTTGAATTCTTCCTGTGTAGAACATCACAGCTTCTGCAGGAGGAGTGGGGTGGCTTCTCCTCAGCCACCACAAAATTGATTGTAGCTTCATGGTTCCTGGGAGATGGGAAATGCAGAGGAGAGGATTGAACCCACTCTCTGGACATTGTCTCCCACTCCCTGGACAAGTGCCCTAACCTCTTCCTCCTCCTCCTCCTGTTTTGTCCATGTTTTAAAAGCAAGTGATGTCTCATTATGTAGGGAGCTGAATCTTCTCCGTGTGCATTAGGCATGCTCTAACAATACCTACTGACTCAAAACCTTCAGGATAGGAATGCTTAGTTTCTGGAGCCCTGTTAGGTTTAGACATGAGCAAGGGGCAATTCTGGACATGTGCAGAGGTGCAAATCTAAGCTCCTGTGGGCTGTTAAAGTAGAAAAGGAAGGCTTTTGAAACCTATAAAGTTTAGGTGCCAATCATGCTAGATAACAGCTGAACAGGAGGGGTTTGCATCCCAGCCTTGTACTTACATAGAATTCAAGTGCTTGTGTTCCACTTAACTCATTTAAATGCTCTGTCAAACCTAGCATTTCTGTTACAGTATTAAAAAATACTTGAATTGCTACATTTTGGAAAGCATGTCTTTTCTGTCAGTGCAAGCCCAAAGGAGACTGCGTTCCATTTCGTCATATGTCAACCTCATAGAGATGTGCCAAGATTTTGAATACCAGTTTAACAAATTTCTAACATTTAGAAAATTATTTTTTGCAGCAAATACATCCAAAACCATACATGAATGCTGAGCAGAAATGGTGCTCTGTCTTCCCCTTCTCTGGTAAACCACCTTCAGTGCCATAAAATGTCAAAATGTAGAGCTGATTTTACTTTGCTGCAGACAATGCAAACCACCATACAAGTAAAAAATAACTACTTGGAATAAAACTTGTAAGTCCAAATCACCACCAAATCAATGCATGTAAACAGTAACAAAGAAACACAAGTTGTAATTTAAGCTCTAAGGTACCAACGTTGCATCTTCATCATTTAATTGCAGAAACTGGATAACAGCATTCATCAGTTTTATAAACAGTTACAACCACAGATGTGCACAGCATTCGTTAAAGGAGGGCCCAAGGGCCCAGATATTATTTAAATAATGTAGAAGGCATCTTAACAAGTCTGCAAGTCTATTACACTCACTATATTTTGTCCAGAAAAGATCATTTCTACATCTATTGCATCTAAACCCCAAATAATCCAAGTGACAGAAATTAATTCAGTTTAGCTTTCAGAAAAAATCTAGTAAGTAAAATATGATGATACTTTATTTAAAATGCTGCAGGAGATTAAGATTTGTAGCTAGCTGCAGTTCCCTCAAGAACTTCAGACATTAGATCGGTTGGCGTTTACTACCAGATAGATAAATAGATTCTGTTGCATTTTATTCCTAGCTTTAGTAAAAACAGCTAGAAAGTGATTCCAGAATCCCTTGCTCTGTGTGCAGTTTAAATTTCCTACATATAAGTACTATATATACATCTGTGGCAGTACATACCAATGCCTCAGGCATTGCAGTCCTCCAAATTTCACTGTCATTTTAAAAGCATGTTTTCTGAAGTCTTCTCCATAGTGAGTTAAACACAATAATCCATATTTTAGGACTCCTTAAACAGAAGCTTTCCACACATGGATTTGCTTTGCTTTGCTTCACAACAGAAGCAAACTTACCCAAATGATGGAGAAACCTTTTCCAAAGTAGTAAACACTGGGAATAACTAAAGGTCATTGCAACATCATATTCCAACATCTCCCATATGTTATTCCAGCTTGTTTGAAATAAGGTATCTGTAATTGGAAATAAAAATAGCTTTTAAGTTTTCATTTTGTTTTCTAAATATTTCTTAGCTTAGGGAATTGAAGGTAGATTGGAATACTGACACAGTGAAAGTGATTATACATAAGGATAAAATACCATCATGAAATGTCACCTGGTGTATTTGAGAATACTGTAATAAATCCATGGCCTCTCAAAATTCTGTGTTTGTTCCAATGATCATTTGAAACTTCAGTTGCAGCTAAGCGAACTCAGTTTCTCCTTTTTCAAAAATGTAGCCTTCTTCTACCTTGTGAGCTAAAGGAGGATCTCTATTTGTTGTTATCCATTGAATTGATATGTGACCAGTTCTGATTCCATCCTGCAAAGGGCATGCATCTTAGACAAACCATTATGATATCCTGGTTTTTTGTCAGTTCCCTGTACCAGGGGGTTTTACTACTCTACTCTCTGTCCAGCTGCTAAATTGTGTTCTGAGACAGTCTTACAAGTCTCCTATTATTTTTACATGTAAGCAATCACATAGTTTCCATAAGGAAGTTAATGTTATTGTGAATGGGAAATTGGCTTTCCATGGGACTCTTTCAAAATATGGCCTGATTTATGTAGGGGTTTGAAAACCTTTGTCCTGTGCTGTCTGAGACCTACTATATCAGTATAACAAATTAATGTACAGAAACTCAAAAGAATGGTTGATCCAATGCATGATACTTTGAGGGTGATCTAGAAAGGCCAAAACCCCAGCTTTCCATCCCAATACACTTTCTTCTGTCCTGCCTCATGGGCACCTTTTTAAAAAACTCTTCATGCAAGCAAACTACCAGTAGCTTGGAGAGGATTGCCTCACAGGTCACGTCAGGTTGCGGTAGAGAACACCTCGATAGGGTATCCCTATGTAACTTCAGACACTAAATACAAAAACTTTCTGTTCCAATCCAAAGAGAGACCATTTCTTAATGTCTGCAGAGCTGAACACTGTGTTTGGTAGTGGCAACAAATCTTTGTGGCAATTCATCTCTGCTACAGAATTTTGGAAGGAGTTTCTGTAAGAGGATGCTAATTGGTCTCTCTCTGTTTATAACATGGTTACATCCAATGAAAGCAGACCTATTCTGGGTTTCAGATATTAATAGCCTCTTGAAGTGCTCAGTTATATTGTAGGATAAGATTTGCCAGTACTCCCTTAGGTTAACTTCATACAGTTTGAAAAGTAATTACTTGTGTTTCGATCTTCTATTAAGTCACTTTTACAATTATTGCATAATTGTTTGAATTCCCACTTGGTATCTTTTTAACAGGTGTCCAAGTCTAAAAGTGGTCTTTTTTAACTGAACAGTTATTTTATGAGTGTTTTCTGTAGTTGCTTAGATGTATACACTTGAGATTCTTAATCAAAAAAATATTTTCTTTGCAAGCGCAGGTGCACCAGTCACATTCTGACAGCTTTTCTCACTGACTTCAACGAGCATTTTACCTACATATTGACTGAGCCAAAGCAAAAGAAGTAAAATCAGGACTCAGGCCGATATAATTTCCACCACAGACCACTATTAATTAAAAAGACATCAGAATTAAGAATTAGAAACTCCAACATAGTTAATGTGACACTAAGTTTCCCTTTCAAAATGTACTGTTCAGTTACACTTACAAAATGCCCATACAACTTTACAAGCATATTACATGGGTCGTGTGCAATATAAATTGGGTCGTTGTGTACAAATATGCAGTTAAGCATCTGGTAAACCATTTGTTCATGTAAACAAATTTGCTGCAGAGCAGCATTCACATTTTTGCCCCTATTGCTAATTCTATAAATCAGTTTCTTTATAATATACGTTTAGGAAAAACAACAAATGAAACCAGTGTGACACCTAGCTAAAACTTATCTGAACACCATTTTTGTTGTTATTTTTTTACTGCTCATGATTCCTTAGTTTACCTAGTTATACATCCACCCATAAGTCTGATTGGTTTCAGAGCCTCTTATATGCATGCCAATTCTGTGCATCCGTTTCAGAATGATGGTAACCAAACTGGCTGTGCAGTGGCTTGTGGGCAACGTGTGCGTTTTGCTCTGATCCTGGTTGTTTCCAGAACATGCATGCTCACATCATGCAAAAATATCACACACACCCTCCTCCACTTTTGAACCCTCCCCTCAAATCATTAACCAACAATCTTATAGGTATTAGTAGTAGAAGGGTCAAAAACTGAACGAGTAAAGTGACCAAAATACCATTCCACTTAGGGTGACATTAATTGGGAAACCTGAGAAATCATACACCTGTTTCCCTTCCTGTTGTATCTACCATGCTGATGAATACAGACACATCTATTCTGCATCTCAGTCCATTTTTCAGCCTTGCATCTGGTCACAAACAGTGCTTTATTTTTAAGTAAAAGAATGGTGTTTTCCTAACTTTGTTCCTACTCTCCCTTGGCAGCCACTGCATGAAAGCTGTGGCTTTACTCCTTAGGTATCATTTCTAGGGCAGTGCTCATGGGAAGGCATCAAGTTATCTGAGATAATTGAACTACATGTAGCCAAGTTGGGAATTTTTCCCTTTGTTTGGCTATTCACAGAAATCTCTGCCTAAAGACTTCCTGTACCTGGCAGCTTTTTCTTCCAGCACAAAACCTGTTTGTTTCCAGACACACCTTAAATCCTAAAGACTGCTTTTTAAAATCAGAACTAGATCTGAGAACCTAAACTGATATTGACCCAAAAGTCTTTTCAGGCAATCATAAAAGGAAAATACCTGGAACTGAGAGTGGCTTTCATATTTCTCTCTCTCATCAGGGAAAAATAGAGATTGTCCAAGACGAAAAAAATGTACTAATGCCAACTACTTGCTGGAGTCTCTTCCATCCATGTCTTTTACCAACCACCACAAAGGACAAAGAAAACTACACTTGCACCTTCTTTCTACACTTCAGGATGAACATTCACCTGAGCAATAATAAGATTTGTTGTCATGACTCGCAGTAGATTCTGCTTTTGGACTGTGCTTTCAGAGGCATATAAAGTATAAAATGCTAAATTACAAATGATGATTAAATATGGGTAGACAGCGAAATGTTTATTATATACTATTCTTCTTGAATGATCAGTAACCAGAGCCTGTTACTGATTTTTACAAAATATTCTGAGATCCTAAGTTATAGGTTCAGATTTACAACTACTGAATGTTTATACCCAAATTTAGTCCAAAGAACACCTGAAAAGCACCATATTTTTTTGGAGTGACATGGTATGTCCAGTCTAGTGCAGTTCTTCTCTATAGCCAATTGTAAAAGGAATCTGGTGTTCTTGACAGGAGAATTAAAGGTTGTTCTGGGGTGGAAAAAAACTTGGAAGGGCCCACCCAAAGTTTGGTTCATGAGTGAATAATGTGTATATACCACCACTCTGCTGAAGAAAATGTAGGGGTAAAGTCTTGCCATAGAAATACTTATGGCTGTACCTCCCTGCACTGATTTATTAGTGTCACTTAAGGTAAATATGGAGGGAATGGGGAATGTGTTTTAATTCCCTAGCAAGCTGAAACATAGCAAAGTTCAAATTAAGCTTGGTAACATGCCAGGGAAGTCCTGCAAGTTCTCTGAGCTAGAAACTCACCTCTGGGATCTAAAGTGGGTTACACGGAGGGATAAAAAGGGCCCTAATTAGAGATTCCTGGCAGGAAAAAAGGAAAAACAAAACAACTTAACATTACAATTTTCCTAATTGAGTCTCGCAGTACACAGAAAACAATTTTGTTCGTCTGTCCGTGTGCCTTCCTGCCACAGTCAATTTCCATCCAGAACTCGGCATACTGAGTGCCCGATGCACCATACAAAAAACAAGAACCAAAACGGGGTGGGGGGGGGGGGAAGGCTTGTTGACATGACCACGTCTTTTCCATACACTTCTCTCAGAGGATAACAGAATACAGCGGGTATTCAGTGTTGATCTTAGTCGTGATCCTTTTAGAGACTCAAAGAGTTGTTTATATGATTGGTGCTACTTAAGGGAAAGTCTGTAGCATGTTTAACACAGCTCTGTTTCTAGTTTATTAGTTGGCAGGTGTTGCATGCAGAATGACTGATTCCTGTTTTCTTCAATCCTTCCCAACTTGTGAAAACTTGTAGCTGTGCAGAATGTAACCACTAGATAAGACAGATAAAACAAGAGGTTTTCTCTTTTCTTAGGTGTGCCCCAAAATCTCGTGGAATGTTCCGTATTTACGTGCGTTGTGCGGATGGTCAGAAATTTGGATACTTTAAAATGGAAGCTATTGTTGGATAGACAAGAAGACAGGTAGCATCCTTTGATAATGTGCTACTACTGGTCTGGCAGTACAGTGCCTGCTTTCAGTACTTCCATAAATCTCCACCCGTGTTCCCTTTTCCTGTGCCTTGCAGCTCATTTCCTTTTTGCATAATGTAGCCTTTTCTGTTGAGAAAGTCTGTCTTCTTTTGTTTTGGCAGCCTCACAACAAGTAGAACTGGTTAGGTTGAGGTTGGCTCTTTTTTTTAGCACCAAACTTTTCATATAAAGTCTCCATTTTTCTTTCTACAAGCTGTCACAACTTCTTTTTTCATCCCAGTGACAATGGCATTAATATCATTGCAGAACATCAGTCAAGGCCAAAATGCCCCAATTTGAACCTATGCTAACAATATTATTGTTTTTACTGGTACTGAAAAAGAAATCCATCAGTCCTGTAAAGGAGGCACATAGCTTCTCTAGGAGCACACCATGAAGCCAAGAATACAAAGTCCAGTGTACACTCTGCTCTACTTCTTATGAAGGGCAAAATACTGAAAATACCTGGATCCTGCTTTCCAGAGAACTCAGGAAAAATAGGTAAATGTGTTCTTTAGCTTGCCCAAGTCTCAACAAAATCCCTTTATTCATTTTTGGCTCACTTTTGAAGTTGTTCTCCTGGCACTAACCTCCATGGGAGCTTTTCCTGTCAGTTTTACAGGACTGAACCTTGAATGTAAGATTAGGTAAGTGGCTATGGCCAAAATTGTTCACATAGCCAAACAAGTTTCAGGCTGGCAGGACATTTACAGTAACAGAGTCAGCACACCTTCTCTTCCTTTTGTCAAAAGCCAAAAACCATGAGCTTGACACACGCAACATTTTATAGACTAGACCTCAAGATACCTCCAATTTTACCAGACCCAGATTTCCTGTGTGACATGCTGTGTTACCCAGTATGAATACTATTTATCTGAAAAACAAATACATTCAGCAGCAGCATTGCATACAGTTGTGTCCTGGCTTGAGTTCCACCAAACTAATGAAGAGAAGAGAAATCTTGTGCCATTCCATCGCATTGCATGTGCTCATTGACATGCCCACTGCACATCTTAGATACGTTATTCTTGCCCAAGGAAAAACTAACGGGCATGAGGAACTGCAGCATGGTCAAATCTAAGTCAGAATTGGGGTGCTCACTTTAACACTCTCTTGACAGAAGCAATAGGCCTGTCTCTGCTGCAGGGAAAAATTCCTCTTCAGGGTTAGCATCCAGTGTTCAGATTCCTGAATGTATTTTTTTCAAAAATACCCATAAGCCATGTGCAAGTTATTCCCTCAGTGAGAAGTTGTCCTCAAATTTAACAATCAGAGCAAAACATTTCAGGGCAGATTTTCAAAGACATACCTTGGAATTACCCATATTTTTTTGCATACTGCATGTCCTATAAAATACACACATTGTTTCTCGAAGGCAGAATGAAGAAAAGAGAGGGACGGCCAACTGTGTGACAGAAGAAGTCCACCTGGAAATACAGACTGTCTAGAAAGTGTGGCATCCCAGGAAACGGCCTGGGTAAGGTACCAACTTTCTGGTGTGGCAGGACAGCAACAGGATTAGGCCCTAGACCCTTGCAAGGGCAGTAGTAAGACAACTTTTGCTCAGTTGTTTTTAAATTAGGTTAGAGTCTAGGAAATAGTAAGACTGTTACTTCTTTACTGTAAATAGTTCTTGATATCAGTTCCTATAAATAATGTAGTTTTCATACTACAGGCCTTATCAAAATAGTACACCACATGCAGCAAAATAGACCACGTGCAGCAACTCACTTATCCTCACCCAGCTCAGTGGCTCTTCAGCCAAAAGCTACTGCCTCACCAGCAGTTGTGAGAGGGCTAACAACGGACTTCCCCTGCTGTTTGCAGCCCCAGGGAGAAGGGACAGCCATAAGTCACAGTGTCCGCTTGCTCTGTTCTACCCTGCTTCTATTTTAGCAAGGAAAAAAAAAGATCAGCTTCCCCGCTTAAGATATGCACCCCAATTTTACAAGGCTGATTTTGGGAGAAAGGGTGCATGTGGTATGCAAGTAAATATAGTAAGCACCCAGCTCTCATGGGATGTCCAGCGGCCTTCTGTGGGTTTGAAAATCTTCCAGTTGCAATTGGTAGAAATCAGAAATGATTCATTATTACTACACACATGATTTTGTAAGTGATTAAAAATGAAATATAAGAGTAACAAAGGTTAATGAGATGGAGAGGTCAGCATTTAGATTAATGGAAAAATTCTTGCATTCATCATCTCTATTATAAGTAGTAATTGATCAGGAGTACCCTGCGATTGGCTTACCTCACTGGTGAGCCTGGAGAGGTAGGAATATGGACTGAATCAAGCAGATGACAAAAGTATCATCTATTTAAACCATTGTGAAAATGAAGGAAGTCAAATTATTTGGAGTGGTAAAGGCAAAAGATTGTAACAAACCAACAGACTATAGCAATTCTAAAAAAGAAGTGATGAGATGAATTTAGCTTTATTGGCATCCTTTTAGTCAGTTATTTTTAAAATTAACTTAGAGTCTAGGAAGCGTTGTAGGATCCAGGGCTTCTCTTCATCCACAGCAGGAGCCAACCTTTTTGGCAGATATGCTACAAATTAGCCCACACCCACACCAAACTCACATGCATAAATGCTGTTACGAATAGACTTAAACATGTGATCCTGATATAGTGACCAGAAGATGACCAGCCCCCAAAGCACCAACAAGTGGTACTGACATTAATTGTTTATTATTCTTAGGTGATTTTAAGCCATCAGGTTACAGTTTAAAGGCATGTAGTTGCAAAGGTGATGAAAACATTAACAGGATCAGACACACTGAATAACTGGCAGAGCAGCACAACACTAAAGTTGAAACAAAATTTTAGACAGATAATAAAGCAGCAGCCTCAGTAGATGAAATAATCATCATTGTGGGAGCCCTTCAGAAGTTAAGGAAAGGACTAAGTTCCTAAATAAGGTAAATATTGAGATTTGAAAATAAGGGAATCAAAAATTCTCTTTTCCATCTGTCCTGGAGGGATATTTCATTGTTTTGTGTTGTAAACTTACTTCACCAACTTCTAGGAAAGCAAAACTCTACAAAGAGGCAGCAGTCAAGCAAAACTAAGTCCAAGTCATCAGCTCTCTTCCTTAGTCTAAAATGATCTGGAAATGTAGGTTCACTATGGAAAATTTCTATCACTAATGATCTCATGTTGCTACCAACCCTGTATGCTAGTTATCCAGTTTAATGAAAATATACATTTTTTCAGATCTGTTTTTTGTACTGTTAGCTTCTAGAGACAGATATTTCACTATGTCATGGTCACAGGTAGAGCCGCACTTTACATCCCTTGGGCGTGTCCCGATGAGCGTGCACCTGTGGTTTGTGATTCCTCAAAGCAGTTTGAGGCACCGCAAACAACATGTGGTGTACATGCACTCATTCACTGTACTGCTAATTTGCAGTGTGGTGGTTTTTTTGGTTTTTTGAAAGTGAGAGATCCCAATGTCAATCCCAGCCCCCCCCCCCTTACAAAAAAACCCACTGCTGAAAAAAGTGACGCAGTGGTGCATATGGCCTCCAGAAAGGGAGGGTGGCCAGCTGGAGCCATGCTCTGGCTTCTGGCCAGGCTCCAAGCAGCCAGCTCGGTACTGCTACTGTCCTGGGAGGCCCCCAGGACCCCAGGTAAGGCTGCTAAGGCCAACACAGGTGCTGGCCCCAGCCTCCCCTACCCCACCCAGGTCATTTTGCTATGTGACAGAGTACATGTGCAGCAGCCACTGCTATTTGTCCCATAGGAAACGTGCACCGCTGCACTCGTGCGCTCATTGGGATGCACCCCTTTTGTCCATCCTAAATGTGCCTTTCAGATTACAGGTCTGGCTTCCTTCACCCCTCTCAATTTGGACTTATGCAATTCAACCATTATAGGATGGATCTCCTGCGGGCAGCTCCTTCCCCCTCCTTGCTTCCCAACTAGGCTAACACGGCTGTCTCAACTGTTTGGCATTTAAGCCCTTTTCCTTGGTGAGCCTATGAGAGCTATTGATTCAATGACACAAAGAAATTGTCAATAAAGCATTATTTATTCCTCCAAGGTGCACAGCCTCTAAAGCAAAGTCTTAAAACAATAACGGCTTATACGTGCAAGCTTTGGCAAAATTGCATCTCTGGTCTGGGAGAAGCAGCTTGCCCTGTTGCCGTGTGCTCTAATAGACCCTCTCTGTGTCAGACTCCCCAGTCCTCACCCCAGGAGCAACTGACACTCCCCTTCTTCACTATGCCAGCATCTTTAAGGTTTAGCATTCCCTCTGATGCTAGACTCAGGCACAGGAAGAATAAACTTTGCCAGCCTGGTTGGAACCAAGCAGGGACATTCCCAATTCAATAGCTTCCCCCACCGTTTTTCCCTAAGAAGCTTTATCTCCGTCACTGTAAAGCACTCTCTCTGCTTTCCTCTTAACAACCCATTGTGATCTAACTCCAGGAAGTCAGACTGGGTCTGGGTAATATCCAACAGGGTAACTGAGAGGTTGCACATAGAAGTTGCTCCTTCACGAAACACTGCACTGAGTAGGAAAAAAAAATTGAGGCAGGGTTTTGTTTTTCTGCATGTTTTTTGTTTGTTTGTTTTAATTTAGAGGTAGCGACTAAATTTAGCTTTAATGTAAGCAACTGCAACTCCTACTGATCTCACTAGAAGTTTTGCCGGCTCCTGAATTTGGTTAATAGTCTCTGCTTCAAAAGACAAATTCTACATAATGCCAGTGCAAAGAAATCGAGTGAGAATGCATTGGCTAAATCAAGTCCTCAGGAAATTCAAGACTGATAAAAAATGGAGTTATACAACTGGCAAATTGGCCCCTTTTTAATGTAAGCTTTCATATAATTCTAACATCATTGAAAAATAAGCCTTTTTGGCTTTTGAAAATGTAGTTCATGGATTTTAAACTTTCATTTGGTACTTAAATTCTTTTGTTTTTTAAATATTACATATCAATATTAGCTTTCAAAATAATGGTATAAACTTCAGCATTAGAAAGCATAGAAGGCAACAGGACTTCAGAAAGCTTTTTATTACTTGAACAAATAGGTCAATAATCTAGATGAGTAATAATCTTTCTGCTGAAAAGAACAATAGTCCTTTTATCACTTACGTGAAATAGCATAATCTAGATCAGGCCAAACAGTTTAATGAACCATGAAAACTATGTTTAAGTAACATAAGGATCATATTTAAACTCACAAGAGTTAATAAACTGATTTAAGGATGAGGCTTCCTCTTCTATGCACCATGATGGTTCATAGTATCGAAACACTTAATACTTCGACATCAGTGGTGATATCTACTAAATGGCTAGTCTTAATAAGAACTCTAATTAACTATATTATGGGACAAGTCAAGTCTAGCAAAGATATGTTATTACTGATGCATTTTCTCCGAGGCAAATACGTCTCATCCTGTGCAAGTATGGCAAAAAGTTGGCCCCTTTTTCTATATTCAGTGGTTGGTGTGCTTGTAAGTTAGGTTTCAAAATTTCTTTTCTTCCTAGGATTTAGGGGTAGAGCTTTCAGATGTAATGGGCAATTTGTTTTACAAAGGGGAACCACACTAGGCTAGATGGCCTTTTTCAGAACGTAAAATATATTGCACTTTTTTGCTGTTATTTGGTCTCACTATTATGTATTTTTGAGAAACAAATCTCAACATTTTTTATTATTTAAAAGATTGGAATCAGTCATACGTAATGGACTTTTTAAAGAGTGCTATGTATACATTATATTTTCACACTTCACATACATACATTACATTTTCACATTTCATTGTATGTTACATTACACTCATTCACTATCATGATTTTATAATAAAAATTTAAATGTGCATTATTATTTGTTTATAATTTAGTTACACATAGAGGGATGGCTATCTGTTTCACTAGGCAACTATTCCTTTCTCTTACAACATGGATACAGGTAATCATACTTGACTTCTGTTTGTGCCTTCTCATACACATTAATGACTGGCCTTTTCCACTTGTATCAAGCCAGTGAAGCAAGCCAGCTACAAGTCTGTTTATCCGCCCATTGTGATATACAGTGTAATCCACTCGCATAATGGGAAGGCTGCTACTCTGGAGACGGATCCTGAAGTGATGGATTCCCCGCTGGGTTCCAGGTGACCATTTTTCCCTTCCATGGTTCCTATCTGGGAGTCCAAAAATCAACTTGTCCTTCTCTGGGGCAGCCTCTACCAGCTGTCCACTAAGCATCTTTCCGTTCTAAGGTGTGATCACGGTCACAGACGAGTTAGGTTGCACTGTCACTGCACCCATTCTGTACCTCCTTCTTGGCAGACTTTCCAAGTATCGACCCACTGTTATAAATAACATACATGTGTCTTCAGGTTCTGGACTTCAGCCAAGCAGTCCAGGCCATTAAACACTAAATGAAGATGGATGGTGATATCCCTGAGGAAAAGTGCTCTTATTAAAACCTCACATCAAAATCCACCAGTAGACCAAGAATAGCAGCCTTCGTGGTTCATAATCTGTAGGCGCATCTTTTTTTGTATCCCTTTATACCACTCACACATCTCCTGTCAAAGAAGGAGTCTTAATTTATAGCCTGGAAACCATTCCCATACTAAGTTGTAGCAGTTGCCTGTTCAAAGTAACCAGATAAATCTTTGGGTCATCTGAAACTGGGGAGAGCGGGAAATTACTGGCTGTGCAATCTGTTTAATAAAGCTTTGAAGCAGAGGCACTTGTGGCTTTTGCTTACCTGGCTTCACCTACACTTGTTGGAGTGAAGCAGGCTCATACTCATTACCGTAGAGGGTAGACTGTATTTGTATACCCTTAGCTAGCATATGTATAGGAGTAGTCTGCGATTACTGTTTGTTGCACTAATCATTTCAGAACCACTTTCATTTTCTTCCTTTATGCAAAGAATGTACATAAATCTCATTGCATATGCTAAATGCAGACAGACACAAAAGAGCACAGAGATCCTGACTGAGGGACAGGACTTGCAACCTTTTTGAGATTTGGTTTTACTGAAACTTCACTGCAACATAAACTTCAACCAGAACCTTCTCCTGAGATTAGCTGTTCTTGGCATCTCTACTTCCCTGTGATCCAAACAGCATGCATGTATGCCATTAATATCCTAGTTAGAAATGGCTGAGCCTAGTTGCTAGCATAACTCAGCAGTTACTACTCTGAATCTTAGAGTGCAAACAGACTTTTCCCTTGTGCTACCGTAAACATGAATATGGTGGCACAAGTTGCACACAACAGACATCCTAGCCCCTGGTTGCACTCCAAGTGCCAAAAATTTTGTTGGGACAAAAGGTAGGCAGAGTTTGTAACACCTTAAATAGGAGGATGGCCATTTGCTTATTGCAAGTCATGAGAATACCCCTTCAGGGAATTCTTGTGGCACTTTTACTGGTATAAGTGCTGGGAAACTGGTCTATACCTGTAACCAAGCAGAAGTTTGGCACACATAGACTGCGTCTCCTGTTAGCTACCAACTACACTGCTTACAGAGAACTATGCAATTTAAATCAATTCCGCCCTGGGCTTTTTGAATGTCTCTACCTAGCCAGAGTCACTGCAGAGCTGCAGCAGTAGATAATTACATTCTAAAGATGAGTGTCTATGAATTGGAACAATCATTTTCAAACTGGGGTACGCATACCCCCAGGGGTACGTGCCTACTTATAATAGTGGAGCAGTGGAGCTTCTGATTGGTCCACATATGGTGAGTAATGGCGTTGCTGCGCATTGACATCTATGTTGACACTTTTCCTCCGAAATGAACATGCAGAGACTCATCAGGTACAGGAGCTATGAGCAGCAATATTTTTGCAAGTAAAGGGATACACAACCAAAAGAGTTCGAAAACCACTGTATTAAAAGGATAAGGTTTATGTGGATCAAAAGGGGACAGCCTACTGAGTTGTAGAGATATAGGAACAGTTAATTTTTTCACCCCACAGAGAAATATATTTACATAAAGTGTATTCAGTTTTATATTGAGCTCTTTGCCAAAATCAACTGTACAGAACCTGTACTTTACCTCCAGTGCTGCAAAGGGAATCTTTCAGAATCCAGTTCTGAGAAACAAATGTGTAAGTGGACTCTATTCAGTGATAAGGGAGTTGCTATGCTTTTTCTTTTTGATGCATAAAATAGGGTGGCTTATTTTAAGACACTTTAAAGAACCACAGTAGGTGCTGGTTTTGACCCTCTATATCACAGGTCACCAGCCAGTGGATCTCAATCCACTGGTAGATCTCGGAAACCCTTGGAGTTGATGCGAGGCTGGGGTGGGGGGCAGAGTGCCCGCGTGCATGCATGCGTGTGCTCCAGCCCAGCAGGTCAGTCCGTGGGGGAGGGAAGGGGCAGGGATTAGATCGAGGCCCCCACGGTGAGGGACAGTGCTGCAGAGGCAGGAGCAGGGGTAAGTTGAGTGGTGCCCTAGCCAGGGGGGAGGACTTACCTGCTGGGGAGGAATGCCCCCAAATAATTTTTTCTCCCTCTGCCTCGATCTGCCCCCCACTTCCCTCCTCACAGACTTAGCTGCTGGCTGGGGTGGGGCAGGGGAGGTGGTAGTGGTGCATGGTAGATCTTGAATTGCTTTTAAATGACAAAGGTGATCTCCTACTTAAAAAGGTTGGAGGGCACTGCTCTACATGTAGGGTATAAACAGATCTTTGTCATCTTTTTTGGATTCACAATCCTAAACATCTACTAATAAAATTCAGTCTGTACCTGGCCTCTGTGGACAGCTTGTACTCCACAACTCCCCTACTTCTGTGTCCCAAATGACCATGGGTGAAATCCTGGCTGTATTAAAGTCAAAGTATTTTTTGACTGGATAAGTCCTGAGGAATCTCTGAAGAGTCAACAAAGGCTTTACTGTTTGAGGTTATGCATTTGTATACTGCAGAGTTAATTAGTTTCCACTTAAAGCCCAAGTGATCAAGTTTTGTTAGGGAGAAACAAGGAATTACTCCCTCTCTCTGCATGCATCTCTAGACTTCTTTTATACCTGTCTAAATATCTCCAAGGTACCTGTTTTAGTCTTTGAGCCCTTAGTGGAAAGCTTTTAAAAGAATATTCCTTGACTATTTTTTATTCCTGCTTCCAGCAGCTCTTCCTTCAAGTTCTCTATCCAAATTTTGTTTTATTTGGATAGTTAAATGGCTTTATGGGTTACAGGCAGACCTGGGCTTACAACGTTTCTAGTTACAATGTTTCGCGCTTACAGTGTTTATAAATTGACACCCTGTTTCAACTTTGTGACATCAGTTTCAACTTTACAACGCTTGATCTGATGCCACACCAGGCCAGCAAACAAATTTGTTGCATCGCCCATCTCCCTGGAGAACATCTGTCCAAACTTTCTTGGACATTTTCTTTAAGAAAGCAGACAAGACTCCAGAAAAACCTGCAGCTGAGAATCCTGAAAAGACTCCAGCCAACAACCCTTCAAAAAGTCCAGCTGAGAGCCCTTCAAAATGTCCAGCAAAGTCACCTCAAAGAAGTCCTTCCAAATAAACACGATTGCTATTTACAATATAAATATCTGAATATATATTTATTCATACATATTGAATATACTATATATGAATACTATATATTACTCATTTATAATGGATTGAGTACAAAATTCTGGGTTATTTTTTGGTGAAAATAGGGTATCGGACCTTGATTCAGGAACCAATCCCCCATTTATAACGTTGTTTCCTGTGAGAAAATTGGTTCCAAGTTGCAACATTTGGACTTAAGATGCCATTTTCAGGAACTTTGTGTTGTAAGTCCAAGGACTGCCTGTATTCCCTGGGCATCTGCATTTCAGTCCTGTTATTGCCTTGTTTAACTTGATCAGGCAGCCCAGAATCTCTAAAATCAGACAAATTTAAGAAATTCTGTTCTGAAAATGTTTAAGGAATAATGCAACAAGTGTCTAATTCCTAACTGATTCCACTAGTTGATATAGCCTTCAAAAGAGACATGACAATGCTAATACTATGTACCATGAATATCATTATTTGATAGAAGTCTTATGAAACAAAATCAAAAAATAATATAATATTGAAAATGTATAATATCACCTATAATAAATCCACGGTAATCACTGTTACTTTACTATTACTTTAGAATGCAAATGCTGCACCTGAATTCTGACAAATGCTTTTAAGCAATTTCCAAGCAATTTTAAGCAATTTCCTGACAAAAAGCAGCCAGTTATTTTTTTTAAATCTTAGAAACAGAAGGTTCATTATTCACTAAGAGCAGAAATCAAACAAAATTGCTATACTTCTAAATGTTTTATTTGGATTCAAGTCAGTTAAAATAATCCAAATTATATTATTTTAATATAGGTCAAAATATTTGGTTGCAGCTGTGTTCTCCATGCCAGACTTTCATCTGGGAACAACTTTCTGGTTTAGGGGGGTTAGCAAAAATCAAAATTTATAGGAAAAAAAAAAAAAGTGGGCTGACCCCTTATTACCAGGGATCCATGTTTTCTGTTTGCGACAGAAAAACATTTTAAAACCCTGATTTTCTCATTTTAAAGAGAAAAACGTGGCTTAAGGTGGGTTTTCCCTTGCAGGCTGGCAGAGTTCCAGCCTGCAATGGGCTGGGGGAAGCGGGAGGAGGGCAGTCAGCAGGGGGACATCATGTGCATGTGCACACATACATATGCACATGGCCACCAGGCAGCCTGGAGAACAGCTCTCACTGGTTGTGGGGGTGGGAATTGAGGTCCTCATAGGGAAGGAGGGAGAAAATTAGGCAGGGCTGGGGCTATGGTTGCTGCCCAGCCTGGATGGCGCATGGGGCTTCAGGCCGCCACAGGGCCCAGGCAGGGAGCAGGACAGGGCCACAGGCAGCTTATCTAGGGAGTCGGGGGGGCTGGGTCCCTGCCACTACATGCACTCCCAGGGGAGGTCTGGGAGGTACGTGCCCCCCAGATTTGTGCGCAAGGCAGATGCAGGCTGCCCACTGCAGCCTAGAGGCCAGAACCCGGTGTGGCAGGGCAGAGTGGGGCAGGGAAGTTTGGTGCCACTGCCACGAGCCTCACACTGCCCTGGTGGTGTGGTGGCCCTGCCTGCCTGGCAGCAGCAAGGAGGAACAACTCCATGCTGCCATCCCCACTGCTGCCAGGCAGGCAAGGATCACCTCGCCAAAGCAGTGGGGCTCATGGTGGCAGCACCAAGCTTCCCCAGTCTGCTCTGCCCTGCTGCGCCGGGTCCAGCCCACTGTAAGGAGCAATGGCATGGGCAAGGAACTGGTATATCAGAGCTGCTTAGTGTCACAAAGCAGTGAGGGGGAGGAGGACCTGTGTCTTGTTGAGCAAAGGAGGCAAGGAGAGCTCTGATTTCCATGATAAACCAAAAATCAAACACCAAAATTTATAGGTATTTAGAATTTATTTTACTCTAGTGATTGAGGCACTGGTAGCCTTCTAAATTTCTTTAAACATGTAAATATATCAATAAAACATTGTGTTCAATTGATACATTTACATAATATACACCTACACATATAGTGGCAGTTGATTTTAATTGCAGCTTTGGGGTTTTTTAATCAGAGAATTTGCGATTTTTAAGCAGAAAACAAGCCAGGATTCCTTCTTATTACATTAACTCTAGCTGGTGTTGCTGTAATAAAACAACTTACTACAATAAAGTACAACTCTGCCAAAGACCAGTAGGGCAAAAGGTTTACATGTTTGTTCATTGTAGACATGGCCCATTACCTAGCAACACGTTCAGATTTAAAATAAGTAATACAAAGGTACCAAAATCCTGTATATATTGTAAGACCATATGAACCGAATGCCTCTTCCTTATACGCCCAGTGAACAATTAGGGGCCCAGTCTTAAAAGCAGCTGAGACCCTTGAAATCCCATTGATCACAGGATCAGGCCCCAAGTTAAATTAAAACAACTGAGTATGAGAAAAGTTAATCCTTTATTGCCCACATAACTGAAATCAGTTTGGCAGTCACCTTTTATTGAAGTTGCTTATGAATAGGCTGGACTGTATTTAGGTTGCACAGTATAGTTGAGAACTGCAGGGACAAATATAATCTGTTCTAGTTATTAAAACTTATAAGGAGCCAGTCTCACATGATCCTTTTAAAACTATATATACAAGTAACATTAATAATACCGGGCACTGAATATCCTATTATATGTGTGTTGTGCAAACATTAACTGTTTAGCCAACATAGTTGCTGTTTAAGGTGGAAAAGTTAACACAAGCAATTTCATAAACAGCCACCAGCTTTGACTGCCACTTTGATGCACCTAGTTCTCAGCAAAGATTTTGTATACTGGAATGTGTATTTTTTCATATGGTAGCTTGGTGGGCTTGTTAAATAAGCATGTAAAGAGAGAGCACCTCTCTGTCAAAAAATATAGGTCTGAAAAAAGAGCTGTTGAATCCAACTGTAATACTCCTCTAAAGGATTCATTTATGAACAGCCTCTTTAAAGTGACAGAGGTTGATTGTTGTAGATAACTAGTAGAGAGTAAAAGAAAGTTTGGTAGAAAGAATTAATTTGAAGCAATGTGCTGTAACCAGAAAATGAGTTCTCAGTATTGTAGTGGCTGGGCTACCTCGGACTCATGGCTAATGCTGGGGAGGGGAGAAATTAAATTAAGTTCCATGTTATCACGTGCTCAGGACATATTTTAAACTTTTCATCTATGGAGCTGTTGCCATTGTCTCTACCAAAAGTGAGTTTTGAGAGGAAATTTATAACTAAACCCTTCACCCATTTTAGAGTTTATCATTATAAAATATTTTATGAGTAAGTTATGTTATATGACAAGCATGATTTAATGGCTGAACTGTGAAACTGTAAACTTGGCATGTAAAGCAGATCCCAGTTAGCAGTATGTTAACTTTGAAAATGCAGATTTTAAGAGACTGTTATAAATATTTGAAAATACAGGACTGAACATACAGATGGAAAATTACACAGTAGTGTTGCCAACTGTTGTGATTTTACTGCAAGTATCACAATATTTGCTGATGTCTCAGTTCCTGGACTATGATTATGTACACAGCTTATTTTGTTTTTAAGTAAGATTATTGTCCTTATAATTGTTGAGAAAAATTGAAAATAACCCTAAGGGCTCAAAAACAAAATCAACGGTTTTTTTTAATTGTTATTTTTAAGCCAATCTCATGAGTCAAGGCCTCCGCTTTTGAACACTTGGCAGTGGCATTATAGCATTGCAAGCCATGTACGTCAAACTTTTTAAACTCATCCTCCTCCCCCTTTGCAAAATGCTGGCTCTTAGGTTTCACTCTACTTTTGACTGTAGAAAAATACTAAAGCAATTTTTCTATGGCCAAGAACTCAGACCACAACAGATCAGAATGTTTGTAACACTGTGGATTCCTGTGTGACATCTCTGGATTTATCTTGTGAATCATATTTGCTTACCTAACAGTGCTAAAGATGTGTGGCAACCTGCAGCCCCCTTGAAAGGATCTCAAGGCATCTCTGGGTGCCATGATACCCTGGTTGAGAATCACTGAAGTGGTTCTTCTGAAGTGCAGAGCAATGACAAATCTCATAGAATCACAGAAGACTAGAACTGGACCTCAGTAGGTCATCTAGCCCAGTGGTTGTCAACTGGGTTGTGCATACCCCTAGAGGTACTTTAAAAGGTCCTAGGGGGTATGCAGACCTAATGTGTCTGATAAATGCCACGTGCACGCACATAGCAGAGAGCAGCTAGGTCCAGCTGGTAAGTGTGTTGTGAAGGGGCTGGGGGGCAAGGGGGCAGATTGAAGCCCCAGCAGTGGGGGAGGGAGTGAGGCAGGGGCAGGGACTACCCAGCCACGGCAGGGCACTGGACTGAGCCACATGGGGGGTGGCTCCTGCTGCTGCATGCACCCCAAGAGGGCATGGGGGGCATGTGCCCCAGGTCTGTGTGGGGCAGGGCGGGATGCCGCTTGGGGCTGGGGCTGCACTGGGCTCTTCCTAGCGGGGGCTGGGTTGCGCTTGGGGCTGGCAGTGGCAGCACTGGGAGGGGTCTACAGGAGGGGCTGCAGCCACCCCAAAAATTAACCATAGGCCCCCTAATAGCTTCCTCCCAGCACTGCCGTCACCCACCCCTGCACAGCCTGGCCCAGACCCTGCCAGGAACAGCCCAGCGCTGGCCCCAACCCACAGCTGTAGCCTGCCCCACCCTGTGCACAGATCCAGGGGCACACACCTCTCCATGCCTTCCCAGGGGTGCACACAGCACCGGGAGCTGGGGTGGAGTGTGGGACAGAGCTGCAGCTCATCCAGGGGTCGAGGGAGAGGGATGGTGGCTCCTGCTGCTGCGTGCACTCTGGGAGAGCATGGGGGCATGTGCCCCCTGATCTGCGCTGGGCAGGGCAAGATGCCACTGCAGGCTCAGCCTGGGGCTGCATCGGGCTCTTGCTGGTGCGGGCTAGGCCAGGCTGTGTTCAGGGCAGGTGCCAGCAGCACTGGGAGGGGACTACAGGGCAGCTACAGCCACTCCAGAATTCACTGTATCCCCCCCATAGCCCCTTCCCAGTGCAGCACAGCCCAGGCCCTGCCAGGAACAGCCCAGCGCCAGCTGGCCCCAGCCCACAGCAGCAGCCCGCCCTCCCCCATGCCCTCCTGGGAGCATGCATAGCTGTGGAAGCAACCCTGCATGGCTCAGTCCTGCACCCCATCCCAGATGGAAAGCCCCTGCCCCAGCCGCACTCCCTCCCCTACCACTGGCCAGCCCACCCATGCAAATCTGGTGAGAGCCACCATCCCCTCCCCGCGCCTCCTGGACTAGCTGCTTGCAGCTCCATCCTGTGCTCTGCCTCAGTTGTGCAGCACCAGCCCCAGCTCCACTCCCTCCCTTACCTCAGGGTCCCCGATCTAGCCTAACCTACAATGCAAGATTATTTCTGACTAACACTTCCCAGCCAAGTGTTTATCTAACCATCTCTTAAAATCCAAAGATAGAGAGTCCACAACTTCTCTAGGTAGTGTGTTCCAATGCTTAACCACTCTCGTAGCAAAGAAGTTCTTCCTAATATTGAACCTAAATTTTCCTTGCTACAATTTAAGACCATTGCTTCTTGCCCTGTCCCATGCAACCACAAAGAATAGTCTCCCATCATCCTCTTTATACTCAAATACCTGTTCAGGAATGTGAAGAGTTCTCTCATTCAAACTCCAGTTTGCTTAGTTAGTAAAATCTGTGCTTAAAGTCAGGTGCATACTTAATTTTCTGAATTAGGTACAAAGACAAGATAGACACCTTAACTTAGGAAAGTATGTTTAAAGCTCATTCTCAAGTTTAAGAACAAGTTGAATGCTTATTGAAGAAATGGAATCCATATGTATACTTATGTGCTTTTAGAAGATGATGTGTGTGCTGGTACAAGTAATTAAATTACATCACTATTTGGGAGTAGACATTTACCTCCATATGCTGCAGCAGGATAAGTTTGTAACCTTGAGAAGCTTAATAAGTTCAGATCAAGAAATGGTGGATCCTAAAAGTGAAGCAGATTGCTTAGCTCTAGAATAATATTGTATTACCCCAGCAGCTGCACAAGCTCACTAGCTCCAAGAGCAAGACAGTCATAAGATCCACAGGTCCTGCCTGAACAAACACCTTGTAGAAAATTCCTGCCCAAAAGCCCTCTGACTATCTAAGCTCAGAAACAACCTCATAATTTCCCATTCTCACACAGCAGTGAAGTCAGTTTGTTTAAATGTCTTTGTTACTGGGGCCTTTGGCACATGTTTCAGCACTATCCTGAATAGGAATCCTCTCCCAAATTGGGACCCAGGTTAGGATGCCATCCTGGTTTGTTTAGGGTTATGTAATACGTATCTCTAGGATCACCCCAACACCTCAGGATTTTGCCACAATGGAAATCCATTGAGGTCTCCCCATGCAGATTTGAATCCTGCCAACTATGCCAACATGACAAAACCCTGAAGCGTTGGGGTACTCTCAGAGAAACACTCTAGGTTTGTGTAAGATGACTGCTCCTCCACTCCACTCAACGTATATGGCCCACGTTACAGTTTTGCCCAGTAATTACAATTTATCGCAGGCACATCAGTCAAATAACAGAAAAAAACATAAGAGCTATTACATAGAAAGAGAAAGCGATCAAGTGTTTTGACAACAGAATATGGTCAAACAAAACAGACCCTGCCTTTGGACTACCACCTAGACCTCATATAATTTCTATGGAAATCCTCCACGGTCAACCTCCCCTCCGTGTACCTCCAGCGGGGACACAACATTCCCCCAGCCCCGTCCCCACCTACCAGAGCATCCTCTCAAGCGTCCCTGTAGCTCTGTGACACCTCGCACCCAGCACTAATCAGGCACAGATGTGCTTTCCACTAGACTTCTCAGCTTTAGCCATTGAATTGAGCTTTCCAAATCTCTTCCTTTATACTAGGGAAAAGGTTTGCTTGCATAAACTTACTTAGATACAAGGCACAGTGGGTGCATCTACACATGCACTTTAATGCACATTAGCCTATTTTAATGCACATTAAAGCATCACAAAAAAAATTGTGGGTGCTTTTACATGTGCTCTGGGAATAGAGGGGGCAGCACTTTAATTGCAGTGGTTTGACAAGCTTTAGTTCAAGTGCCCCTGCTGCCATTTTGAAGTGCAGGGATGCTGATATACAAGATGCGGGAGGCTGCTGGAGCACGGCAGTTACCATGTTCCAGCAGACTCAATTAATCGAGTCTGCTACGATGCATTATAATTACAGTGTGTCAGAGCTGCCTCTGTGCTCTTGTACAGGCACCCAGAGGTACTAGATCTAATCCACATTACCTGAGTGCATTAAGTGAATGTGCAGATGCTCCCACTAGTATGTAATCAGTACAAATACACAAGAGGGAAGCTCCTGTATTGTGCCTCCAGAGCTTGAGCTCTTAGGGTTGGCATTCAGCTTTTGCAGAGAGATCAGAAAAGGGAGTTGTCCCTCTCCCTAGGACATGATGCTATTCTGTTGCACATACCAGAGTTTCAGGACTGCAGTAGCCCTTCCATGTACTGAGCTACCTCAGTCAATGGGAAATAATCAGGAAATTCATATATGCCCTTATCCACTGGTGCCACTCAGCCTCCAAAACCAGCTCTACAGAGTTGTACACCTCTGCACTGGCTTCTACAATCCTAAGATTCACTTTTGCACATTATCAGAGTCCTGTTCCCAAATGCTACTGCTCCCTGTATTGGGATTTTCCCAGTACCCTATGGTGCCTAGGAAAAGGATCACACAATATGTTTGTCTACCATATTCATATAGAATTATTCAGCCTAGAACGTAGCAATGTAACATCTATGAAAGCTGTAAAATGTATTCTCTCTCGTAATGAAATGCAGCCCACAACCTTGCATTGACAAGGGGAAAGGGAGATGGTGTCAGAAGAACTGAAAAGAGTCGGAACAAGTCAAGAGCCAGAACAGAGGTGCAGGAACTGCAAAAAAAGGAATGTAAAATTGAAAGGAGCAGAGGGAGGATGAAGGGATGAGCAAAATAAAGAGAGTTCTGAATTTTAAACAAAACAATCATACAGCTTAAATTTCTCTCTTTACATAAATGCATTTCACTGGTACTAACAAAAACTGAACTGAACATAGTTGTACAACATGCCCTTCTCCTTTACTCTTTCACCAAGTCCTAAGAAATAGAATTTTTCAGAAAAGATGTTCTGACATCTAGGACAGGGATCAGCAGCCTATGGCCTGCAGGACAGATTGAGCCCATAAAGTGACTGGATTCAACTTGTGAAGGTCTGATCAAGTCCACATTTTACTAAGGGCATCTTGATTCCCCAGCTGTTTACTCAAGTCCATGTTTTGTTAATGGCACACTTATGGACACTCCAGCTGGGTGCTATAGTTCTTGTTCTTCCCTGCTAGAAGGTCTGCCCACTGTCACTGGAGCAGATAGCAGGGGAAAGTGCCTTATTCCAGGCTCAAAGTTGGACCTTTTTGAACATAAAGGTCTTCGCAGAACCTGCCACAGGCACTCTAATTATTCATTCCAATGACTGCAGATGCAAAAACCTTAGAAACAGTTTTCAGTTAGCTATTTTGAAAACCTGGGGCTTGTAGGCATTGGTGCCTTGTACCATATTCACGATTTCCAACATTAAGGTCTCAGCTTTGTAAATGGAGTCCTTTGCCATACTTACACCTTTATGCTTTTTCAACAAGCAGCAACTCTACCCCTCCTTCCTATCTCTTGTGCCATTATGCAAACTGATAGCACAATTCACATAAATAAGTCTGCAAGTAGCATCATTAACCAGACTCACTTCCAAGCTAAAATTTTTTATTAGATAAACAAAGTTTATAGCTTGTAAAAATATACCTACCCTGCCATAATACAGATTTTACAAAGCGATTGCCCATACCAGAGTTCTTCAGATGGGCATAGTCACATTAAAAAATAACATGGAATCAGATTTTTAAGAGAGTTCAGGTGATATTTAAGTGCTCAGCATCCTAGCAGATTTGACAGGAGGGCTTGTCTCTATTTAGGCACCGGGGCACTTTTACACATACTCCAGGTGTCGGGGAGTGGTGCTTTAATTACTGTGGTTCCAAGAGCCACTCTAATTAAAGCGCAGCAGCATTTCATGTATCAGTGTCTCTGTGCTTAAAAATGCCAGTGGGGGCACTTGAACTAAAGCTTGAGTTCAACGAGTTTAGTTTAAGCACCCCCAGCGCCATTTTTCAGCATGGGGATGCTGATACACGAGATGTCGGAGCTTGATGGAGCACAGTAATTACCACTCTCCAGCAGGCTCGATTAATCAAGTAAGGTCCAAAGCACTGTAATTAGAGGGATGCACTGTAATTACTAGTTTCTCAGGGAAAGGACACAAAGTTATCATCTGTGAAAAGTTGTTTTTAATTTCCTTAAGGAAACTGCATACAAACAGCCACCAATTTGCTAAGTCTTGTAAAGATTAGATTACAAGTTTTGGATGACTGTCTGTTCATGTTTCCAGGATTCCCTGAGAAGTATGGGCAGAAGAACTAGTTACTGTGAGGTCAAAGGGGGCAGGTATTTACAGTAGGGGACAGGTATTTACACTAAAGTAATCATGAGTAGTTCACATACTTATTTCCATGAGAGCAACACTATTACAAAAACATATAACTTTGAACCCAAGGTTCTCTTTTTGCTGAAAAAGTCTCTTCAACTGAAGTTATTTATATTTTGGTTCATATGCTTTTGTGTTACTAGTTATTTTGACACTTCTGAAAGATCCTCTTCACTAAGTGAAATGATTTGCCTGAGAAACTTAGGCTTCATTTATAATATTTAAAACATTCTAGTTGTTGCACTAGACCTTACAAATCTTGAGATTTTTCAAGTAATTAAGACAGCTTCATAAAAACTAAAAACTAAAATACAATACCTGGAAAAGAAAAACCTGATTAAAACATACTATCTGAAAAGCTGCATCATGCAATATTGTTAAAAGATATGACTGAAATCTTTACCTGCTTTTCAGAACTCCTGTTTAATTATGTGTTTTGATTACCTTCCATCATGATCAGACCAGGTTTCTGAAAGTCTCATTGATCAGATTTATGTTTTTTGTGCTCAAAAGCCAAATGTCTTCTTCATAAACCTGTAACACATTAAAAGAATGAGCTTTTGTCAGTATTTTAAAGTAACCTAATTTTAAAAATTTTTCAAGTTGGGTGTAGCATAATCAGATTATAAATTCTTAACCTAGTAAAATCCAGTTGGAATGCTGGAATTACAATTCATAATGATTGGTCATGTTGTTACTTGCTAAGAATTTTAACATAAATATTTGAACTGAAGTCAGAAGCTATAATAATTATTTCATTCTTTTAAATGCCAATTTCCACCAGACAGTAAGTGATCATTCTATTGCTTTTTAAAACAATTTTCAATCATACATAATCTCATTAGCAGGAGGGCCATAATTTATTTTCCACCAATGTTTTGCTTAATCCTTTGAGTCACATATGAAATGAACTAGTTATTACTTTTTAATGGACTTTATGCCACATCATCTCTTTCTTACATGTCCATCTATTCTTTAAGAACAGTTCCTGTATGCTGTTTAAAGGTAAATAAGGTTAAATTTAAAAAAAAATTTCAAACATTAATTGAGATGGGTAGAATATTGCAATATATCCTTAATTCAGACAAAAGTTAACCAGGCATTTAACTGTTTGTTAAATCCATTATTATTTAACAAACTTAAGTCCTGTTGTCTTCACAGACATGGGTGTTTTACTAAATCAGAGCCCATAACTCTACTTCTTATATTTAAAGAAGAGAACTTTGGGTATTTATACACATGGTTGGGGGGGGGGGGTTTAATTAGAGTGACTCCAAGAACCGCTCTAATTAAAGTGCCCAGAGCATCATATGTATCAGCGTCTCCACGCTGAAAAATGGTGGCTGGGGCGCTTTAACTAAAGCTCATCAAACGAGCTATAGTTAAAGCACCCCTGCCACCACTTTTCAGAACAGGGATGCTGATACACACAACGTGGTAATTACCACATTCCAGGAGACTCAATTAATCAAGTCTGCTCTGACACTATAATTACAGTGCATCAGAGCAGCCTCAGTGTATAGGCGACTTTTGAGCCTATGGTATAACCTCTTGTGTTAATGAGTCCAGGTCGTGGCCTATCCATGAAGCAGTGGCAACAGACCTTCAGCTACTCATGGGGTTATGAATCTTCAGTTCCACTAACTTGAATGGGAATAGAAGGCAGAATTCATCCTTATATAAGTAAATCTTAGTGCCCTTTCAGAGCTAAGACTATGTATCAGTTCTGATGCTGTGTCTGTTTCTTCCCAAGAATAAGATTATGAGGACAACCTTAATATATTAAAAACAACAATTAAATCATATAAACATTTAAAAAGACACTGCACCACTTTTGGTTTTACCCCCATATTCAACTGCCTGCCCTCTGATGGAAGTCAGGAGCACCAAAATATTAGTTGTAGTTGCTTATTTCTTGACTGGCTTGTGTGTGGATCCCAAGATTTCCTAATAACCAATGGCAACCTAGAGTGGTCACTAATTTTCTCCATTAATGAACTCTTGGCTCTAGAAGATCAATGAACAATTGGTTTAATTGAACTAAAATAATAGTTTAGAAGGCCTTTTTATGAATCTGTGCTGAGTCATATCAGTATTGCAGTTGACCAAGTCTATTTAATGTGTATTTGTTCAGTGTAGGCATTTTTATTCTATTTTAACAATCATTAAAATGATAGCTATAAATAATTTCATTGAACTGAAACTTCTCAGCTCAGCAGCTGACTTAAAATAGGAAAGGTAAGAATTCTTGTGGGCAATTTCTTTTATTGGACCAACTGCATAGTTGAGATAGACAAGCTTTTCAGAATCATAGTACCTTTACAGCACCTTTATTGTGATTGCCAAAAATTACTGTATGTCTATCCCAAAGCATGCATGTGGTCCAATGAAAGATAGCACCCACAAAAATTCTCTTTTCTTATATTTTCTGGACATGACAATGACCACATCAATTAAACACTACCAAAACTTAAAGTAGAAGGTAAATTATTTTACATCATGAAAAATATATGTTAGTCAGAGGATGGTAAAGGTCTTCATTTGAAATTATACGTATTTTTAAGTATAGGTCCCCTTTTAAGTTACTAAAATATGGCTTCTACAACAAAGTCCATAAGAATTTCTCCATGGTATAAGCTAAACTTATTTTGGTGTTTAAAAGGGTTATAAAGATGGTCATACAATGAACTGCTCATCTTCCCGTTAAGAATGGTAGTCTCAACTTTGTATATTAATGTATCTCAGAGAAAATGGAATTTTTTTCCTCAGCATCTGGGAAGAAGAGAGTTTAATTTCTGTCATACTACTGGAGGCTGCAATAGCACCTGCTGCCACCGCCACCTCCAACCAAAGAATTCAGTACATTGCACATAGGTAGTCATTTGCCATTAGCTCATGCTTTGTCCCATCTCCAACTCTACATATACATATGCTTATTCTAAGCTGACTTGCACAAAGTCCCTTTATATGAAGCACCTTTTGTAAACCTGGATTAGCTAGCTCATGGCCCTCCAGCATAGCATCAATTGGTGATGGATCCTGCCACCTCCAAAAGCTGTCTTCAGCCATAGTCAATAGTGGTTAAACATTAACCAGCTGATGCTCACATCTTTATCTAGTCCTTCATCTTTCCTACCATCTTATTCCTCTGGCCAGCTTCTTCCCTACCCTACAAATCAAGTATGTAAAATTCTGATGTCCTTAGACAGCTCTGAGAGATGCACATGGAATCACAACTATAGCTGTTGTATTTCTTTTCAGCCAGTAATTTAAATTTGGCAAAGATGTGACTCTGGTTAAATCAAAACTACTCCAAACAAGTTAAATTCATGGAATCATTTTAGCTCAAAACATTTTGACATTTCTGAAACACCATTTCAACATTTCTAAACTTATCATTTTCCCTGTGTCAGTCCTATGCACCAAATTCAACCACTGCAAAGTTTTGCCTTCCCCATGCCTGCATTTTACAATGAATAAATGATTCCCTAAAAAAATTTTCATGCCACTCCAATAGTGAGAAATATTTCCATTTTCCAGTTACAGACTTCCACAAACGGTGCAGCACAAGCCAAATCTTGTAACATTTGTATGCTCTTTTGAGCATAACTACTTTTTATAAAAGCTGCTGGAGAGCAAAAGCCATCCCCTTACAAATTTGTGGCCCTGAAGGGCTATGCTAATCCTCCAGAAAAGTGTACCTAGGGAAGGTGGAACATTTTAGCCTGTTACATGCACAGACAGATTGTGCACTCTCACAACTTGTTTAAATGAAGGTTTTATCAGGGAAAGAACAACTTTTCCCTTTAGTGGGCTAAGAGAGACATGCTCACATCTGGCAATCCTGGCAAGATTGCTACATATGTGATTATCCTTCTATGTAAATTTACCAATGTGAAGCTATGGCTATATATAGGATGACCATAAGGAAATCCAGAACATCTGGGAAACTGCTCCTTCCTACCCCCCCACCCACCCCCAGGTCAGTGGTACTGCTACAAGCGGTGACAGAAGCTGGCAGGCAGGGGTGCAGGTGCAGTCCAGCGGGGAGGCGGAGCTGCCTGGCACACCAATATACAGATACTAGCCAATTGCCCATCAAGAATGACAGGGGGGCAGGGGTGGGAAGCAGGCAGGGATGGAGCCCTGGGTCCCACCCACCCCCATCCGGGCCCATTCCCCCTTCTCTCCTGCTGCTTGGGGTCTGGACCCACTCCCCTCTCCCTGCCACAGCAGCGGGGGGAAGGGAGGAGTGGGACTGGGCCTGATGCAGGGAGGACCAGGCCCAAGGGTGGGGAGAAGCTGTGTTGCTGTGGCGGGGGAGCCTGGGGAAGCAGCAGGCCTGAGCTGACCCAGCAGTGGCGGGGCGATGGGAGGAGTGGGCCTGCCAATCAGAGCATGAATAAAGCATTACGGACAGACAGACAGACAGACAGACAGACAGACTTAGGCTTTTAATAATATTAGAATTGGGGTAAAGCTACAATTAAAGCCAGACAGCAAACCAGAACATCAAGTTGGTTGTGGACGCCTGATGAATGACCCGTTTTCCAAGTCTCCACAAAATCTGGCTGATGCCAATGGTAAATCCACGTAAATGCACAAAAAAGTGAATTCATGTTCCCAGCATCAGCTTTCAGAAGGGAGACAAGACTTGTCATTCATGCAAGAGGAACTGCAACTTCTCTTAATACACTGTTACAATTGTTGATTTAAGTAAGGAGCTAAAAGGAAGATCATTCCTAACCTTTGTCAAACATTACTTTCAAAAGAAAACCCTTTGTTCTAAATTCCATCCTCAACACCATCATTTCCTGCCCTACTTTTAATGAACAAGGGGTGTCCTCAGGCTGGCTGAAGAAAATGACGTGTGCAACCAAGATTTGCTACATATTGCTTAGCAAGCCACAAATAAGGTGTCTCTTGTTCTTTCCACCTTAGTATCCCCCTTAGCTGCTGCCCAACCCGCTGCATGCACTCAGAAGGTAATCTCTCAATGATAGTAAATATGAAAATGGAATGAGCCCTGTGTGATCTATGTTCTATGCATAATATTTAATTTTTGGAAATAATCTGGTCTTTCATGAAAGATCATTTAAGTTGTTTATATACTGATTATATAATGATGTGGCAAACAAAGTGTCACTTTCTAATTCTTTTGCCATTTTTTTTTTTATTCCCATTTCCAGTCTGCATTACAAGTATATTCATAATTTCAGATTCATAATGTATATGCTTTCCACAAGCAAAAGATGCAGTAGAACGAGGGGGTTTATTTCCTCTCCCTCTGCTGTCCATCTTGGCCACTCTTCTCTGTTGTCTGAAACACTGACTCTCCCATAATTCAGCGTAGTTTGCAACTTTAGTCTCCAACCACAAATGCTGGGGCCCAATCCTGAAAAAGGCTAACCCTGCCCCCTACAGGATTTCAAAAGCAGTAGGATCAGATTAAGCATTTTTCCTACACAGGTATGCATATTGCATGAGAGAAAGAAAAGAAGCCATGAAGACGTTGCATTCTAAAGCTAACGTGCTGAATGTGGCCACATCTCTTGATTTATTATGAGTCTCATGACATCTGGCATTCTTCTTCAAAACCCAGTTCCTGGAGTAAAATGGTTTCACGAGACTATCTGTTTTCACTAACAAAGAAAGTTTCTAGCCATTGTAGAAAAAAAAATATGAAAGGATGACCTAAGTCTACCCTAAGTGCTCCGAACTCAAAAGGCAAATAAAAAGCGGCCAAAATGTATTATTAAAAACAAAATAAACCCCTCTTCTGTTCTACTTTCTGAGTCAATGTTTTGATTTTTGGAGCCTTTTGAGCCATTTCGAATGTTTGAAGCTTACACAGCTGTGTGTGCATCAGAGCAGAACAGCACAAATCAAATATGTAAAGGCAGCTTGTTCCTAGAAACACCTCCCCACCGTCCAAACAGGAAACACAGAGAAAGAGACAAATTAAAAGCAGGTCCCTTATTCATGTGAGGACTTGAAACACTGGAAGGAGGGGTTTGTTAATATTTTACTTAGCAAAGAAATTCTGGTACGGATTCACCAGGATTGTCAGAGCCGTGCCCTGTCAAAGACAGGAAGTTCTTGCTACTGAAGGCTAAACTAGTGTCAGACATGTAACAAATTTCTTCAGTCATCTTCTATATGTAACAGAAGGTTAGTCTTCTATTGTGATTCTGTATTACTTATCACGATTTCATAGTCTACAAATAAGTCAGTGGCAAATACTGCATAATTTACAGTGAAACAGTGAAAATGTCCAGACTCTGTTATACCTAGGATTCGGGTTTTCCCTACTTTGCTCATTATTGATATCCATCGTATTTTATATTCTGTTCTGTGAGGAACAGGTAACTATCCCCTCTCTATTAGTTGCAGAGCTACAGAACACATAATCCACTGCTGTTTCAAGGCAAATCTTTTGTTGTAAAAATAGCTGCTTTGTTTTTACTTAACCACTCTGAATTCTGCATTTTCAACAAATTTAGTTGGTTTACAGTTGGTCTAAGTTATTTACATGGTTTTAATAATGACAATCTAAATTCCAATCTCTATGGAAAACTATCTATTGATCTACTTGAACCAGAATATAGACCACTACTCCCAGCACTTTACTTTCCCTATTCTATTGTGGATCCTATTTTTAGTCTACTACTTTATGTTGGTATATATCTGTGTCTAAGATTTGTAGTGCAAGAGGAAGTCAGTCATAGATGCCATAGAAAGGATTACATAAAAAGGATTGCTGAATACACTTCAGGATATTGAACCTGGTTTGTTCTTGATGTGAAAAGATTCACTCATTTCGACTTGGTGCCCAGGAAGAACAGTGCAGGCCAGAAGAAAATTCACTTCCATCCTATGTCTCGTACAAAGAGATTTGCTTCTTGCTGTTTTAGGGGAACTTTGTGCAGTGCTTAACACACTGGGGAACTGGCCATGGGCTGGTGCCCTACTAAAACTAATAATATTAATGTTCAATGCTGTTATATGTTTTCCTTTCACAAGTCTTCTATAACATCTCAAAGCTCTTAACAGTTCTCTAAAATTATTTTTTAGTTTATCTGGTAGCATCTGTGTTCATAGCAGAAGTTTCCAAAGTAGAAGTCTGTTCTTACAGTATGCATTGTTTCTTTTTGTGCTTTTTGTTCATTCTTTCTAATTTCATCAGGACTACTTCCATTAGTAATAGCCCTACTGCAATCTCACTTAAGGCCTTATTACACAGTAATTTGGGGTGGTTCTTGGAGCTCTTAACACCTAGATGGTTTGCATGCTAACACCTTAAAGTGTTTTAAGCACTCGTTACACTGTTTAAAGTGATGCCACTCCAGGGCAGGACACTCTTTGATCCACATTACCCAGCTCTTGTTCTGTTAAGGTGTGACCACTCCCCACAGATGTGCCACCCAATTTAAGTCCTCCAGCATCCCAGAAGCTCTCACACCCCTGCCCATAGAGCAGGGATAGAAGCCTGCCCTGGCTCACCAGCCCTCTAATGGCAACTCACAGCTACAGCTCTTAGTCCTGCCCTTGCTCCAAACCAGCACTAACACTGATCAACATTTGTGCAACTCACAGCATAAGGTGCAACAAGGCCCTTAGATTTTACCATTTACTCCAGGGCTGAATTTGGCCCATACATTTATTTTTTTAGAATATTTTTAAATACAATCTGACAATTTCCTGCATTATATATAAGACATTGTTGTGCATTTCCTACTATATGATAAACAGTTGCTGAACTACAGAATGTATAGTGTTCTTAACAAGCTCAACTTCATTCAAGGTAAATCTTAGTGAAGACAAAGCAGCTTTTATTTTTTACATGAGATAGCAGGGCCAGCTAAAGTTTATGGTAAATCTAACCTTCAACACAGCCCTCAAACTCTAACTCAGTTTTCCCTGACATGAGAGAACTCAAAACACACTGTACCACTTATTGTAGTGAAGACAAAGCCTAACTTTCTCCGTGTTTCAGTTACCAACTGTAAGATGAGAAAATATATGAAGGCAAATGTGTTTTAGTGTGTGGAAACCCTTCTGATACTACAGTTAATATGGCCATGTAAATACCCAAGAGATAGATGTCTGTTTTAAAAATGTGCCTCTTACACTGTAAAACTTCACCCACATCATAACAAATTAATTTTGGAAAAATGCAATGAAAAACTCACAATCAAATTCTTCTTCTTCTGAAGTCCATGGCAAACATCCTCTTAATTTCAAAGGCAGCTGAATCAGATCTGTATACACTCTACATGTTCAAAGCATTTGCTATGTATTGGTTCACATTATGCATAATGCTAAATATTAGAAGTTAGTAGCAGCATTTCCCATGCCATGGCTGCTACAGTACATTCATTAGCCAACACAGAATGATCATTAAAAAAATAATGTATTATACTTGCATTATAGTAATTTTCTTTCTACAATACTAATCAGTTCTTTACAGACAGTACTTACTTATTCCCATAGCTTCATTCACATTATTATAGCTACATGTTTCATTTAAAAATGTGATTCTTTGAATATATGCACTACACCCTTACACATTCATGCATTTCACCCATGCAAATAAAAACTGTAAGCACATTTCTTCTTCAAAATCCACCAGTAAATCCAGCAACCTTCTGTTATCTTACACAGTATTACTCTAGACTTGCTGCAAAAGAGTTTGGCATTAGGCCTGAGAAACAACATTACAGAATTCATTTCTTTTTCACTGCATTTTCACTGCTGCACTAGCAGAAGAACTCGGTTACAGTCTTGTGCCAGTAGGTGGAGACTAAATCCAACTTATTTATCTAGTTCACACTGCTTCCTCTCTTGGCACACTTGACCTCCCCATTTTCTCTCTTGCTTCTAATTCTGGAGCAGGTTGGATTGACCTTTATCTGTCCTCTGGTTTTGTTGATGATGTGGTAAAGTGAGTATTTGAAATAAAACTGTATAGGATGTACAGTATCACAGTGCAAACACACACACACACACACACACACACACACACACACACTGTATTACTGCCTACTATGCTTGGTCTTGCTGGGAAGGCAGCAAAATCTGCCCTTAAAGACAATGCAAGATTGAATCACTTACGTCATTTAATTAAGCTTACGCTTACCAATCACTGTTTTGTTGTATTTGGTCATATAGCATCCTTCACTAACTTAGAAACCATTCTGACCATCTTTCCGAATCAAACTCGAAACTGTATATTCACAATGATAATATCAAGCAAATATGTGTATACCACACATCACTCTGCATCCTGGCTTCTTCATTTCTGGTACCAGCTGGAATCATGGCAGAGTTGCATGGCTCAGATGGACATCAGTTTTGTTCCTTAGCACAAAACTCCTGTTGTAGCACCAAAGGAAGAGAACGTTCTCTGAGCAGATGACCAGTCCACAACGAAGGACATTGCAAGAAAGAGTAGAATTTTTTACATGGTTACACATAGAAGAGAAAGTGAATTTTTATGTAAACTTAGCAAACATAAGAAGTGACAGTGCTGATGGAACTGTAGTAAATTATCCACACTATAAATTATAAATTACAAGACAGGCAAGGCAGATCTCCCTTGCTTACCTCTTGTAATGGAAGGGCCTGCTCTGCAGAGTGCCATTGAGAAAGTCTGGTTTTGAACAATCAGTTGATCAGTAAAGGCTGAACCTAATTAACAAATTTCCTGAGCTAAGTAGGTATCATATTTCTAGTGCAAGATCTAAGGAAACTGCCTTTCATGAGATGATTTCTGAGACCTAATGTTCCTTGGAATAAATTTCTGGCATATCTGGTTCTGCAGATTTTTCACGTGCAGCGAGGCAAAATTATCTTCCAAGGCTTTAATGGCAAATCTTAACAATAACATGCTATTCTCATGATATGTGTGGAGCTTGCAACTGGTCAGTACAAGTTTCACATACATGGCAAGAACAAAACAACTGGAGCTCCATCATCAGACTGTAAAGAGAATTTTCCCACATAACATTTTAATCATGTAATCTTAAATCCAATGAACTCTTTCATGAAAATGAGAAAATGTGCAAACAGCTGTATTTAAGGATTATCCAGAACACTGCCTGGTCTTTCACTTCTGCTTTTCCAGGAAATAAGACCCATAGTGTGTTACTTTTTCATAAATCATACCAATTCTGTAGAAATAATATGATTCACTTACTTGACCCATAGCATCTTTATAATTTATTCATAAGAATAAAACTTCAGCTTACAGAGAAGATAAGACTAATGCTTTTATGTACGACACTCCTGTCCTTTGTATTTCAGGTTTATGGGGAGATGATAGTAATGGTACCGACACTTTGGCCTTTGATAAATAAAATCAGCATTTTGAAAAAAAGAACTCCTATTTTAGAAATTACAAATGGAAACACGCAGGTCAGAACCTCGCCCATCAGACTCCAGAATCAAACCTGGTCTCTTGACTGACTGTCAACAGAGATATATTAATACTGTGCTCAAAACCATAGTACCCAGGATAAGGACCCTCAGTTCCTTATTCCTACCTTAAGACCACACTGACTTCAGTTTCTTTCCTTTTCTACTGTCTGCTAGTTCATAGTTCAGCCATGCTGTTTTCTAACTGTTGATATTAATGCTCACCTCTTTCTTTGTCTCCCCCCTCTTCCAATCCCACAGCAGGTCTGTCCCTTATATTGGATTAGTTGACCAGGTAAGGAAGCTGGGAGGTAAGTGAACCCTCATTCCCCTAGTCACCCTGAAAGCCACACTGATAACTTAAGTAAAACTCAGGTGATTTGTTGTAAAGACTTGAATACAGCACACATTCAAAATGCCCACATTTTCACACCTATTTATATAAACTCTTTGAGCTTTCACATTTTTCTCACTCTTAAATTGTGGGAACTAAACAGGGTTTGCACATTATCATCTCCAAGGTAGCTGGTGAAATGACAAGGAATTGGTAAGCTAGGAAGCGGCAGTTTAAACTGACAATTGGCCGAATAGCATCGATACAGGCACTGAGAAGTGCACCAGGGCCAAATTATGGGGAGGGTGCTGAGCAGAGAGAAGGCATGTGTTGGTCTCAGGGAATGATTTTATATTTGGGTTTTATACCATCCCAACCCAAATAGGCAATTTAAACCAAACTACTCCTTAGCCACTGAGCAAAATGTACATGTAGTAGAGTCAAAACAATCCCCCTAAATGCCCTCAGTTCCTTCCAACATTTCCCTCTTAATATTTTCACTGATTTGCAAGAAAAATGTGTGCATTTGTATTAACTGGAGAATTAATTTTGAAACTTAAGGCCTTGTAAAAAATTTTAGTTGAAGTAGTTGTTAGCTCTTGGCATGCTGATGAAGTTTATCATATTACCAGAGTTTTCATCACTATATTCTTCAAATTCCTGATGCAAGGTCATTTTTTCTGCTTAAAAACTGTTATCATTTCTTGATTATTAGAAAACCAATCAGCCAGAAAAACTTCCTAGTGCTTAGGAAATATTAACAGTAGAATCACATACATACAACAAAATGGTAAAACCTAAATTTTGAAAAGTGTATGTAGAAAATGTACCAATGTGTCACCATCTCTGTTCATCCAAAAGAATTTAGGTTTCAGTTCCATTGTAAGGAAGCTTCATTGTAACGAACACTCAGGATAAATCCATTAAGGCTTGGTATGACTCATTCATGTCGAGACATTCATTCAGTACAAATTGTACCCAATTAATACTGTATCAAAGATTTAAGTGACCTATGCTGTTTCAGCTAAGCAGGAGTTATATATAACATTCAATTTTACCATTGCTCTAATGTAATCTAGTTTTGATACTCCTTGTATTCCTCCGTTATTTTTCTTGAATTGCTCTTCCAAGGAAGTTATGCTCAGAAAGCAGACTAAAAACAGTTCTGTCTTACTTTCCGTGTGTGCTCCAGCCATATCTGCTTATGCTACTGACAAAAACAAGGATTTTATTCTATTCATCTCACAGAGACACAGCATCTCAGGGAGAATAAACTGGGTTTTAGCTTGCCTTATGCACTGACAGCAGTTACATTGTCACCCAAGTTACAATGGCAGGACCATTATAATTAGTGATGATGCATGAGCTTCATTTTCATATCCCAAATTAAATGGCAAAGCTGATAATTTATAAACAAGACCAAAACCACCCTGATCAGGGAAATATCCTCTAGATTTTCTTCACAGAATTCCTGCCATCGCAGGGGAGTGGAGTATTATGTATTATGTAAGGGAAGTACATAATACATGATGCACTTTCCCTGCAGCATTGTGCTTTTAAATACCTGGGAAAAAGGAACCACCCCAGCACTTCTCCCTCACACCAACTCTGCTTAGTACAGATGGCTTCAGAAAGGGACTCCCATGTGTTTGGGACCCTAATGCTGCAGAAAGCCCACTGAGCCTGGCTCCTGCATCAGAAGAATCCCAGTCAAGGGATGAGGTGTGGCCAGGCCATTCAGGTCAGTTCACCAAAGCATTCAAGTCTTGCATTCATATGCTTTTCTGACTGGACTGTGTATCTTTTCAGGATTGGGCTGACTGCTTGGACCCTGAACTAGGCTGCATAAACCCTCCACCTCCCCCGTCATTCTTGACGGGCAATTCACTAGTAGAATATAATCAGAATCGTCAGGAGAGACTACTTTTATATCTTGGATCTCCAGCCCCAAAATGATTCTGGATTGTGTCCACCTAATCTGAGTGTCCCATGATAGGTGTAGGGCAAAGGCTGATTTCCACAACTTAGGGACCCTAGCTGGACTGACCATGTTTTCCTCACAGTGGGTGCGTCTACACAAGACACTAACCGTGCTGTAGCCTAATAACACTGCAGAGTGGCATGCTGGGCAAAAACCATGCTAATACACTACTGCACAGTAGTGTTAGGCTACTGCACAGTAGTGTTAGGCTACTGCACAGTAAGCATCACTAAAAACTCATGCGGTCACACTACTGTACTGTAGTGCAAGTTACTGCACATTGATTTAGTACTTCATTATCCAAGTACTAAACGTAATGTGCGGTAACTACGGCGCATTAATGAATGTGTAGATGTGCCCAGTGATACCAAAACTGAAAAGGACGTTTTCCATGTGCAAAATGAAGGAGGATTCTTCAGAATTCATTCTGCGCTCTGGCTGTTATGATTGTCCCAGGTAATTGTAAATTGGCCACACTCTGGCTCAGGCACTTAATTGGACTCAAAATGAGCTGTCTACTGCCTTACAGGAAGTGCAGTATCAGTCGGTTTTACTGGAGCTGTGCCTGTGTACTTCATATGGTGCTTTTGGCTTCAGGTCCTCTCCCCCTGCCTTGCAGGCCATGCAGAAAAGTGGAGAGGACTAAAGCTGCATCTTTTCTGCTTGTATTTTAGCAGTGCTCTTCTACGAACCCTGCTGGAGCAGTTTCATGTTATAATCTGCCAACTGGTCTTTCGCTTCCTGCTTCACTGGTCCACAGGAAAGTACTGAGTTTTTGTTGGAGTTTATCAGTATCTCCTACCAGCATACCTGATGCTGCTGCAGAAGCAAACAAACAGAAGGAAACCGAGGGGTTTTCTGCTGTGATAGCATTACAGGAAAATGATTTGAAGAAGGGTTCAGGGATTCTGGGTTTTAATTCACCCTAAAAAGGAATCCCTCTACACAACATGCAGTCAGAGCCTGTATTTCAAATCAGAGCCTATCGCACCAGGGTGTGCTGGTTTGGTAGCACCCTTAGTAAGTATTGCAGGATTTGGTTGTTTACCAAGTCAAAGCTTTCGTTACAACAGCTGCAATTTGAGAGACATAGCAAAGTTTTGAAGGACAGATCTTGTATTTTAAAGACAAACCAAACAGCCTAATCATTGTAACTAATTAAACTGTAAAGTAAGGCAAATGCAGTAGTAAAGGTCATAAGTAAAATTCAAATGATTAATTCTCATGCGTCATCAATTTGCTGTTGCACTGCAAAGCTAGGCCTGCCTATTCCACATTAGAGTGTACTGGAAATCAAAAATTGCAGAGGCTAAGGCAAGTTCTATCATTGTAATTGTTTAGCTAATTCTTTAAAAGCAAAACTAAGTTTTCCTACACATCATACAGTAGATGACTTTACACACATATGGACCTCTCTCAATTCCTATATGTTCAAGCCCCACAGTCCATCACTAGTATAGATCAGTGGCAGCTCTTACAGACAGTTTCTTCACTGATCCAAGACAGATTGTCAGCTTTGATCCCCTGTTCCTTGCACCTGTCAGGGCTACCCAGCTTTCCCAGGGCCCTCATGGACCACAACCAAAAGGCAAAACACCTTTAAGGAATGAAACAGCTTTACACCTTGTGCCTGGGGCCCAGTGGTCTTGCCCTCATTCTATGTATTTAGCAAAACCAGAAGTTCATTGGCTTTGTCTCTAGGAAGGGTCCAGAGGGGATCAAAGAGCAGCCAGTACAACAAAGCTTATTAAAAAACAGAAAAAGTGAAAAAAAGTTATAAAAACATCAACTAGTTGATATAGTTATAGATAATGATTCAATTCTGTGTATTTTTTGCGGTGTCAAGATCACTCAGGCCTTCAGGTCCATTGGCAGTAGGCCTGTGCAAAGCGACTAATATTTGTTTTGGATTTGGCTTATTCAGGGGAGTGTGATTCGATTTGGTGACTGAAATCACTGTCCCGAATCGATTCGGCCAAATCTGATTCGGAGATTGGCTGCTGCTGAATCTCCGAATCAGCCAGGCCCACCCGTCCAGCCCGGCAATGCCTGCCCTGCCCACCCCAGCTCCCGGCGCTTTGGGAAAAAAGCCCCGGCTCCCTGGGTGCTGCCAGGCAGGGGGCGATTCCTGCTGCCCCCCACTACCCCATGCTGCGTGGGGGGCTCTGCACGAACCCCCCCAACTCTCCCCCTCACTCTCCCAGCCCCCCCCCCCCCCACAGGTGCCCTGCCTGGGCCAGCTCCGGCCCTTAAAAAAAATGAGAAAAACCCCAGACTCACCATTCCTGCCAGTGGGGGGCAATCTCCACTGCCCCCACCACTTGGGGGCTCTGCATGAGCCCCCTGAAGCCCCAAGGCTACTGCAGGAGCAGTGAGTCCCGGGGTTTTTCTCTGGTTTTTTTTTTTCTTAAAGGGACAAATCCACAGCAGGCGGGGCAGCCATGGAGGGCAGCGGGGGGGCATCACGGAGCTCGTGCAGAGCCCCCTATGCAGCATGGATCACCTCCCCACCCGGCAGCACCCAGTGAGCACTGGGGCTTTTCTTTAATGGGCCAGGAACTGGGGTAGGTGGGGCAACCATGGGGGCTGGGGGAGCAGGCAGGAGATGGGGGCTGGCAAGGGCCCCCCCATGGTCCACTCCCCCATCCTCCACCCCTACTTACCAGCTCCCTGCTGCAGCCACCAGGGACTGCCGGAATCATTGAAGCGCTCCAAATCTTTTCTGAAGATTCGGAGAGTTTCAAATCGATTTGGATCTTTTAATTGGTCACCTGATTCAATTCAGTGGCTGGATCTCCGAATCCGAATAGGGCCAAATCACTACCCAAAGCTTCGTACGGCCCTAATTAGCAGTGCAAGACCTCAGACATCTGCATCTGTGTCAATGAGTCCTCCCCATCCTGGCTTTGGATATCTTTCCATTATGCTCCCATGTTACTTTGTTATATATGTGTGAATAGCTTGCCTCGCCATTTCACCCTTTGTTTCCTGTCCAGATATGGCAATGAAGTTCCTTGAACCCAGCACACAGTCACATAACTTTTCCCAGAATTTTTTTGCATTTTCCCAAGAGTCCTTATTTCTCAACATGCAGTCTTATTGTTCCAGTTTTGTGTGTGTGATGTATAGCATTGAAAAGGAACTCACTGAACCTGCTAGCACATCTCTTGTTTGGAAGGAAGTTTATTTGCAGGGCTGTTCTTTTTCCGGATTGAAACATCAGGTCCTCTCGGACTAGTTTAGCATTCCATCCAGGGTGACTGTCTTCCCTTGAGACATTCTGTTGGAATGTTAATTAGGCTTTTGCTGTCCTGGTCTAAAGAGTTAGCCAGAAGCATAATGTTAAGCAGATTTCTCCATACTACCATATTTCTCAATCATCCCTGTGTATGTACAATAGGATTTTCCTTTTGTGAGTGATTCAGTTGAAGTCTTGTGTATTTTACAGAGATGATGAAAATTCTGTTTTTAATAAATATACATTCTTATGACATACATTATTTGTATGTGAAATTATTTTGAGAAGCAGCAGCAGCAACACACTTTGGTTTTTTGATAAGTGGATTATTTGATTTTTAAAAGGAATTTCACAATTCAGTGGAAATTGTATAAATATAAAAGGGAAATCCTATCCAGCACAGTGATCAGTCTTTAGTCTTTTCCTTTGTACACATACATACCTACAATTCCTTCCTGAATACAAACAGGATCAAATTCTGAGTCTGCTTCTGCCTTGGATTTTGCCACTTTTTAATGAGATACCAGGAGATTACCTCATCCTAATAATGTAGCACTCTAATGCATCTGTGTCACTTACAGCGTGAAGGTGCATTTATCACCAACGTAAAGTGACCCAGTGGTTTTACCTCCAAAAATGGTGTCATCTAGGGAAGAAATATTTAAGAACAGATTCAATAGTGTTAGAAGATAAAAACCAATTATAAGAACTCAGCTAGCGATTTCTAACAATACACTTGCAAAATCTGCTGTTTTATGTGGATTTCTGGTGCCATAGTAGATTTAATAACTCTTTTTTAATAGCACTGCCAACTCTCATGATTTTATCAAAAGTTTTGTGATATTTAGTATCTCATAAAGCTCCAGCAGTTCCTGGAGAAAGGTTATTACACATGAATGTCAGCATTCGTTTAAAGGAGCAGATACATTTTTAGCCTTCATCATTTATGGATAGATGCTTGAAGATACAAAGAAATTGACCATAAAGGTGCAAGAAAACAAGCATCAACCACTGCTTTGTCTTCCTTTATAAATCCCATGGTTTTCAAACAGAACTCATGACTGCTTTAGATGGCTGCACCTTTTCACCTTCCTGTCACCAGGACTTTGCCAGTTGTAACCACACAGCTAATAACAAAATCCATGTTCCCGCAAACCACAAGGGGATACATTTGACACATCCATGTCCATTTGGACCATATATAAAATGCAAGTCTCAGATAAACCAATGTGAGGCCAAAATCAAAGTGTGTATAATGTCATTTTGTGGTTTGGTTCAACTGCAGTATTGCAAAAAGCTCTGCTTGTCTAGCACAAGGTAAACATTAACTTCAGAGTGGCTTTATATGCTATTAATTCTGGTGGAAAAGATGCACGTTCTCTAAACGAGCTATTGGAATGCAGAGCCCTCCCCTCTAAAAGCAATACATCCCACTGTTATTGTATCATGAATTATTGGTGGATCTTGTTCGTTCATGGGTTTATCCTGGCAATCTCCTACCAACACCTTGATAGCCCAGAGAACAGCCTTTGCCTATGGCCCAATACTCTGGGTGTGGGATGTTCAATATATGAGGAACCTCCTAGGCCAGGTCCAGAAGGACATGACTGTTTGTTTCCCTGGGGACAAATAGGAGCAGCACACCTGGGTAGAGTAGAGGAGGTTGGGCCAGCAACTGTGCTGGCCCCAACAGCCTTACCTGTGGTCGTGGGGGAGCTGCAGCCACAGCGCTCTTGCATCTGGGAGCCTGGCCGGCAGCCAGAGTGCAGCCCCAGCAGACCAGCTCCAGTCTTGGGTGGCACGCACTGCTGCCATGTGTGCCACCATGTTGTTTTTTTTCAGGCGCAGAGTTTTTTTGATCCTGGGATCTCTCCCCACCCCCTGTTGCAAGGTAACAGCTTGGGGAATGCCTGCATGTGTGGTGCTGCACATAGGTCATCTAGACATGGCCCTAGAGTTTACAGAAGCACTTTACTTTTGCACACATTCAGAAGTCCACAGCTGTAGGACTCCTCTCTCCTGCCTGCCTCCCTTCAGCACTCCAGGTTCAGACACTCATTAGACTTCCTGACTTGCTGTGAATCGCTGCTCATCAGTTCCAACAAGTGACCCATTCTGTACCTTCCCACCTTTGCATACTCAGTTCTACCATCCCTGCCACACACATCCTCACATGATCACAAGTAGACCAAAATGACTTTGTGATGCATATACTTCTACTTCAAAAGGTGTTGTTACTTCTACCTAAGGAAATCTGACATCAGAACTGATCCAGTGCATGTTAGCATGACTTGAAAGAGTTGGCCATGTTTATTCAAGGTGTTATTTGTTGGTTGTGAAAGTGCAAGGGCATATGTTGCTGAAAGGGGGAGAAAATTAATTTGGCTTTGATGCCATATGGGTGGCAAGGCTTACAAAGCAAGATGGGTCTGGATGTTAATGTTTCATCAACTGCTGATACCCAGGATTTCTAGCAACTGCCATGGTAAGAAATGAAATTCAACAGCCGAGCTGAAGGTTAGCCAGCTTTATGCTCGAGGATGCTAGTATGCAACAAACAGGAGAAAGGGTCTTGCTAGAGTCTTAATACAGGGCTTGTAGAGTCTCTACATGGAAATTTTGAAACTAAAAAGAAGGTGCATGATTGGGTCTGAAAGCCTACAGATAAGACAGCGAAAGCCCCGAACTAACAGGAGTTTGTCTCAGGAGTATGCCCTGATAAAAGATTCTTCTTGAACAGACTCATTTGCTTTGATTTCAATGAGAACAGGCACATACTGCATGTGAAAGAAAAATACAGCAATAATCTAACATTCACTTTCTAATTACAGTAGTGCTTTAGCTCATGTATTAATCAAAATAACATTAGCAGTACAGAGCCCAAGTTGTCCTATATATTACTGACGCAGTACTATGTATACCTTTAGAATCTGTGGACACTGTACAGATGCAGCACTTGTGCCATAAAGACAAGAGTCTTTGGACTTCAAATACATCAACCATCTGGGGGACTTTGTTCAAGTATAGTGTATATCGTGGGTTCAAATTAATTGGTTCTTGTGGCCACTGCCGCAAGACAGCTTCTGCTTGGCCGCTACATAGTAGATGCAACATATATTATTTAGACTTCTATCCATACTGTAGATGGGGCATACATTATTTAGATTCCTCTTAGGAGGACATGAAATATTCTTTATATAAATAAATTCATCAGCCTTTTAAATACAACAGTTGAGCAGTGCAGGTGAAGGGAAGTAGTTTTGCAAACTATTTTAAATTTGTCCCATCGTGCCTCCCAATGGACGTTCACCAGATACCCACAATCTACTTCAGCAGATTCTAGAGCACATTGCTTTTCATGATTTGCATTCAATTGCAGCCTTTCATTAAACCCTAGTGAAAACACAAATACAATCCAGCAAATCCCGAAAGAGCAATGAGAAAATATGCACACCTCTTTTCCTCTAACTTTCCACAAATCTTTTATTTATTCCAGGTAATATTATTGGTTCTGGAATCTTTATTTCACCAAAAGGCGTTCTGGAACACACTGGCTCAGTGGGACTTGCTCTCATTATTTGGGTGCTTGGAGGAGGAATTTCTGGTCTTGGATCATTATGTTATGCTGAATTAGGAGTAACTATCCCTAAATCAGGAGGGGATTATTCCTATGTCACAGAGATTTTTGGTGGGTTAGCTGGGTAAGTATAGCATTTATTTACTGGTTCATCTTTTATAATGTTATCTGAAAACATTGTATTATCGGTATTACATATTTAACAGAAGAAGGTTTTTTTTTTTCCCTCCAGGGGTTGCTGTGACAATTAAAGAGTGTATTTATTCTACAGCATCTTTAGGGTGCTTCTTATAAAGTGATTCTTTATTTTCTCACAAGAAATACCTTCTTGCACTTTCTGGCTAGATCAGCTCAGTTTGAACAAAAGAAACAAGAATTCTTGCTTACCTCCACAAAACAAATTATATGAATATGCATTACTGCAAACTATGCCATATGGTATTTACCATTTTTGCTACACTATAAGGTGCAGATAGAATTGTAACCCTGGGTCTGAGCAGTCTCAACACAAGAGAAGTCAGACTGAAGCTAGACCAAGTCTGTCCCTATCGCAGCAAGAGGCAACATTGCACTTTTTCTGTAATGTGATTTCACAGTGTTTAGATCTTCCCGCAGTGGGACAAAGTAAATCATTTAGGAGCCATTCTGCAATTTATACCGTAGATTGCATTACTATGATTTGTTTAATCAAAGTATACATTGTGACTATCCTATAGAAAGAAAAAATGCTAATTCACACTGTGGTTTCTCTCTGAACAATTGATAATAGAGTAATGTGGTAAAGGGAAAAAGAGAGAGAGGGGAGTTAATTTATATTCATCTTTACTGAATAGTTAAAAAAGAAAGAAAAATGGTCTTGGCCTGTATTCACAACTGTGCCTGGGGTGCTTCTCTGCCTTCTGGGTTATATAATAATTCCCTAATTGGACTGGGTGTTGTACATGTTACTGTTTCCTATGTGAAGAATAAATATACCAAGTGCAAACTAAAAGAACAAAAAGAATAGAGACGGCTGCTTACTTTTCCATATTGAACAGAGCTGTTCTTTCAGTTTAGCTAGCGATTGTGCTGATGAGACTGAGAGCTAGGCATAATGCGAGCAGGTACTGTGAACCCTTCTCCATAGACCTCACTCATGCTTGTCAGACATTAGACCTGCTTTGCCTCTCCTCTACTGACTACATCTATGTTCAGCCAGTTGCAACATGACAAGATGGTTTCTCTTTCAGGTGTTTATCAATGGATTCAGGCCACTGAAGCTTGCCTAGCAACTCTCCCAATATAAAGTTGATTCAATAATAAATATTATTTCAGCTACAGATCTTGCTTCTCTAACTTCTGAGGCACCGCAAGTTCTACTTCTGGGCATTCCCTGAAACAACTCAGCCTTGAAAGACTGATAAGTTTGGTGCTTTTCTCATGATTATACTGCATCAGGGTGGACAAACTAACTGGTCCTCCCCTCCATTTCACCTGAATAGGTCAGTGTATGGTTTATGGTGTAGTCATCAACATGATGGCACCTATATCTTTCTTTGGATAACAGGTGCTCCGTTATTCCCATGTGAGAATGAATCCGAATAAAAAAATTAAAAGGACAAGCTTTAACAGAATTTATTTTAAATTCTTCCAGTTAGCCCCATGTATGAGGCCTCATCTTTATCAGGGGAAGAAGACAGACTTCGTAATTTAAACTCAAGTTACTCAACCTAAGGGAAAATCCTAGCAAAGATGGGGTAATTTGTTTGTTTTTTTTTTACATGAGTTAGGAGGTCAGATTAAAGACAGAGGAGGACCTAGGTCCATTTTAACCTCAACTCATATAACAGGAACAGAGTGCCTTTACTAGGATTTTGCCTGGATATAATTAATTGGAGTTAAGATTACACCTTTTTACCTATTGTAGGCACCACCTAAAAGATTAGGATTCCACAACCCAAAATTGATGAGTCCAGGGTTTTCCTTGGAAATGCATGATGCCTACACTGCAGTCACTTGCTTTCACATTACCCTGGCTTTCCCTAGATAGCTTTGCTGCTACCAGTGGCATTGTTTCATAACCATGATTTATTCCTTGAAATGGGCATTACTGTCCACAGAGAGAAATAGCATAAGATACTGAAGGCAGTGCCACCTGCTGTGATAGGAATGCCTCATATAAAGGAGCCCAGGAAGTCAGTGTTCACCATCGCGTACAATTTCACAAAAATCAGTGAATTTTGTCTTCTGGAATATGGTAGAACAATGTTCATTAAAATCACAGGTAATTAAATTACAATTTTGTTTCTAATACAAGTCCTACTTACTTCTTCCTTTCTGCTATGTTTTCTCATAGAATCTTTGTAACAAGTCACCAAGAGGTGTCAAGCACAATGGTTAAAAAAACGTCTTTCTGTTTATTGATTACCGCACCGGGCTTAGCCTGGAACAGAGCAACTATGTCAGTTTCCAGTGTAGAGAACTCTGTCTTCCATGACAGCAATTTTCTTCCTTAGGTTTGCATTGCCCAGGCAGTATCAAAAAAAGTATAACCTTGTCCTCTGAAGAAAAATAACGCTCCAGTTCTTTATTTCCAAAATGAATCAGTCTTTGTCCCGAGAGAACAAAGCAGTGCCACATATATATGACAAAAGGTTGTTATAGCTGAGGAACCTTCAGACATCTTTCTTGGTATCTGTTAATCTAAAAAGAAAGCTTTTATCAGCAGAATGGGATTAGGTTTTCTGGGTGGGTTTTTTCCTGAGAAGATTTCCTATAATGGTTGCGTGGTAGGAAATGGAGCGTACCATTCTGTCTCTCAACTAAGCAAGTACCTAAAGAGTGTAACTTTTAGGAAAGCTCACAAGGTTTTCACAAAAAAATAAAAAAAAATAAAAAAATGCATTCTGTGAAAGTTTAGTTTTCTCCCATGAATATAAATTCATGACAGCCTGCCAGATTATGTCCTAAGACCTTTATCCTATGACAGACCTGAAGTTTTCAGTTTCTCACAGATGAAGATCTTTATCACAGGGAGAGACATGTAACATGACTATCTTGACACTTTCCTCCTCTTTTCTTTGAAGTCTTCTCTCTCTTTTCCCTTTAAGGTCCTACCTTCTTTTATTAATTTCCTGTGTCTATGTATGAAAGGCAGAAAATCATCAAATGACTAACAGATTAATTATTTGTATTCTAACCAATAGCTCCCAAGTCTGTGGACTGACTGCTAAATAAAAAATTAAAACAAATAAAATGTGGGACCAGATATTCAGGTCTCCAGATGCCCCTATGAGAGGCAAGCTATAAGAACCTGCATATAATGCCCAAAAAGAACAGGGAGAGTACAACTTACTACAGGAATCAAATGTTTTAGTTTTGGGAACTGAAGTTGTGCTTCTTGTTTCTCACTCAGGCTTAATTAAAATTAAAATAAATTGAAGGACTATTAATAAACAAAATAAACTGAAGGAATATTAATACATATTTAAAATATAATGTCAGTCCTAGTGTTGGACTTGTGAACTTTCCCCATCTTTAGTCTGTTAGTCAGTCAACGACAGCCACCCATCATCATGTCTAGCAACTGAGCAGCCTTTTAAAGATGAGACAGAAACTGAATTGAGAGGTAAAATATAATACTTTCTCTTCCTGTGAAGCTTTCTACCCAAATTTCCAAAAGTACTTTTCAAACAAAAGCTGAAAGCCCCATGGAGGGGAATTTTATAGGCATTTCGCAAATGAAGAAACCGAACCTGACTGGTTAAGTGACCTTTCCATAACCACACCCACAGCAGATCTCCAAGTGGATAAATCCCGTAACTTTACTGGATTCATGTTCAAGAACCGAATGCCTGATTTCAGGCCGTGATTGGAGAACCCAAGCACTGGTTCTCATTTTTCCAGTCCTGATTACCAGGCTGCATTTGCTAACTGATGCTCAAGAGACAGCCACTCTTTTAATAAAATTATTCAACCTGGGAGAAATGTTTAAGGTGTAAGGGGAGATTTTCAGACACATTCAGGTGAGTTAGGTAGCTCATGGCCACTGACTTTCCATTGGAGTGAGGCACTTAACTCCCTGTGATGCTTTTTAGAATCTCCCCCATTGTGTGGAGTACTCCAAACTGCTCAGACTTGGCCTGTCTCTACTTTCATTGAAATCATGATCTAAATTTCCATAAGGATGCAAACAGAAGTGAGGACATGAAAATCAGTACAACATCTTACACAGTTAAACCAAGATTTACAGCCTACTGTACTTTAAACCAAGGAGACAGGCTTCTTCATAAATGCCAGTAAATTTGTTAATTTTCAAAGCAGTAGTCCACATTGTACTGTATCCACTCCACTAGAAAAATGTATTTGTCCCAGAATCATTGGGAACAAGACAGGTGCATAGAGATTTCAAGGCATACTTGAAAGCCAACTGCTCAGAGCAACAGCATGATAACTGAGGCCTTACAAGTTATTACCATTGGGTGCCTATACATGTGGTTGGGGTGGGGGACACTTTAATTAAAGCAGTTCGTGGAGAGCTGCTCTAATTAAAGCACCACAGCGTCACGTGTATCAAGCCCCCACACATTTAAAAATGGCTATGGGATGCTTTGACTAAAGCTCATTCACCAAGCTTTAGTTAAAGTGCCCCAGTAGCTATTTTTAAATCCACAGTGTCTTATACATGTTATGCTGCGGCAATGCTAAAGCGTTCTAATTGGAATGTATCGTAGCACAAGTATAGGCACACATTACATCCTGCACTTTAAAAAGGGCAGGCTGATCCATAGAGATAAGTGATGTAGCAGGAAAATTTGGAGGAAAGGCATTATTAAATATGACAACTATGTTCCAGTACACACCAGGGCTCTGGGATTCATGACCTAACAGTGTGGACCCAACTTGTCCCCCTGGCTGACCCATTGAAGGAGCCTGGACTTATTTTCCCAGGTCCAGTCACCATACCACAAAGGCCATGAAAATTCATATTCCACCCAGGAGAACACACAAACACTAACAGACTCTCCCTATTGCCTGAAGAAGGGTGTGTGTGTCCAAAAGCTTGCAAATAACATTTTTTTCAACTATTTAGTTAGTCTAATAAAATATATCACATTACCCAAAGAACCTTGTCTGCCTATACCCTGAGACCAACATGGCTACCACCAACAACCCTATTAAAATTCAGTGTATATTCATAAATGTAAAGATCCATTAGTCCTATGGGCAGGCCATCCATTTACAGAACTGTTGGAATGCTGCAGTTAGTAAAAAAGTAAATGGAAAGTCAGGAATATAGAAAGATGTATAGCAAAGTAACCATTTGCTTTTTTTTCCCTCTCTCTAACCACCAATGCCAGTTTTGACACTGAATTTTTTGCCTTTCAAACATCTTGTTGTTTTCAACAGTCCTGCTATAACATTCATTATCTTATGTATTCATTATCTTACCTTTTTCACATTTTTCCTGTTTAGGAATTTATTTTAAATGTTATTAAAGAAGTAGAGAGTAGACTATAATAAAGATGACAGTGGCTAGTCAGAAAATCAAAAAGGAGTAGGGATAAAAGGGGAACTGCCCCAAAAGAAGCTAAGCTGACTTTGCACAGGAAATTAAAACAAATAGTGATTGCCATGTAAATAAAAAGAGAACAAAGGGAAAAAAAAGTAGTAGTGGAGCAGGGAGGAGGAGGCGGCGGCGTTTATTGATAGGCTAAATATGACCTAAAATACAAATGAATATTTTGTTTTAGCTATCAATATAGATTATAGTGTAGGACATGGGAGCAAAAGCAGAGTTACTAAAACATAAGATGTGGAGATGGATATTTCCACATCTGAGGTGGAAGCAGGCTCAAAGAAATTGATGCACACAATGCACAGATCAGTGGCTCTAATTCAGGGATACTGAAAAAACAGGCACACTAAATTGAAAATGCACAAGGATCTTTAATAAATTGAACAAATTAGGGGCAATACTGAATGGCTAGAGAATGGCAAGCATTGTACCTGTGTTAAGAAAGGCAAAAAAAGGCCCAGGCAACTGCAGGCCCATTATCTTGACCTCAATTTGCTGATAGTGTACTGTGTGTGAAGGAAATGGCAGCTACAGGAAGGAGTGCAGACAGGAGGATGGGAGCAGCTTCCTTTGCACTAGTTTCCTCTGCACTGGTCTTTATAGTAGTGCTGACCTTGTGTCAACATCGGCATGAAGGAGGATGAGAAAGGAAGATGGACCTGTACTACTGCGATATGCTTCTTTGCTCTAGTGAATTGTTAAGATAACAGAAGAGTCTCTAAAGCCAAGTAAGGGAGAAGTCAGGGTAGGGTGGCACCTTAGGTAGGTACAGACATACTTATTGTGCAGTAAGCGCACAGCAAGTACTGTACAGCTGTAACAGAAGAGACATTCATGACATATAAAGAACTTTAAAAATGGCATATCCCGCTCTAAGTTAACCCTGGTTGGATGTGGTATCAGACTAAAACATGGTAGGTTAGAGCACTTTATCAAACATCTGTACCAGATCCCATCACGAGTCAAGTCACATTCCCCCAGCATCCCAGGGCTCCTCTCAAGGTGGTGTGCTCACCTCAGACGGTGCCTGTATGCTCCAGGCGAGCACCAGCATAGCCCAGCCCTGGCCCTGGGCTCTCACAGAGAGGAGACATAAAAAGCTCCGTCTCTTCCCTGCGTGGCTGGGCAGGGGTGTGGAGGAATGGAGTCCCTGTGCCGTGTGCTCTCCCGCCCCAGCTTGCTGACTTGGGTCTTGGAGAGGGCCAGGCCAGGCCCGCGTGGCAGGATGGCTCCATTCCCCAACCTGCCTGCCCCTAGCTCTCAGTGTACATGGCTCCAAGCTGCAGCCTTCAGGAGGCTGGGGCAGGTGGGGGAAGGGGTGGGAAATGGAGCCCCCTGCTATGTGCCCCCACCCCAGCTTGCTGGCTTGGGTCTTTGTAGGGGGCCAGGCCAGGCCAGGCCTGTGCAGCAGGCAGGCGCCGTTCATCCCCCAGCCTGCCTCAGCCTCCTGACAGCTGCAGCTTGGAGCCACATGTGGCTTTTCACAGCACCAGGAACAAGGGGCAGGTGAGCCAGCAAGCTGGAGGGGGGAGACTGGCAGCAGGGGCTCCGTTCCTCACCCGCCCACCCCTAGTTCCTCGCACCGCAAAAAGCCACGTGTGGCTCCAAGCTGCAGCTGTCAGGAGGCTGGGGTGGGCAGGGGGGAGGAACGAAGCCCCCTGCTGCGCTTACCTGGCCCAGGCCCCCCCCCAGGCCCCAAGTCAGCAAGCTCAGGGGAGCCCACATGGCAGGGGAGCTCCATTGCCACCCCCCACATCCCCCCCAGCTACCAGTGCTGATAGCAGCGGCACGTCATGCTGGCCCATCATGGGTGGCCGGCTGCTCAGCTGGGTTTGGCATTCCCCAGCCTGCGGCCTGAGCCAGTGCAGGAAGGCTCCGAGTCCCACCCGCCTCAGACAGCAAACGTGCTCTGTTCGCTCACGACCCAGTTTAAAGAGATACTTGGAGCACTTCTTCCTTGGGCTTGAATGTCTGAACTTAGCCTCAGAGAGGCATAAGTTTTCATAGGTGACAGCTGACTTCATCAAATGCTATAAAAGGCCAAGTGGATTGGGATATGTCACACTTATATGCCCTACAGATATATTTATGGGCTTGATAGCTGAAATGTTCGGTGTCTTAAGAGCACTAAATTTCTATTCACTTGAATGGAAACTGATTCTGTGTCCCACAGGCAGTTTTAAAAATCCTGTCATCCTTCCCCTTAGTGATCATACAGAAGCACATATGCAAAAGGATTTTTTTGCACTGAAGTTGGGATAGCTTGGCCTTTTATTGTGTTTTTGCATGCTGAACACTTCCAGCAGAGATATTTTTCTCTCTTTTTTGAGGTAAAAATTAATAACAAGAAGGCATTGCACCAAGTTCTGACATTCTGCCAAATAGCACTTATTTTCCTTTGTTTTCAATCTAAAGCCATCTTTTTTTAAGCAGTATTTGTATGTGATCAAGCTGACTACAGGATATTGGTCACGCCCCGTTTTGCTGAACAGTGTAACTGAGCACTGTGCATTTGCATTCATATGGATTTTCAATTTATGCAGGTCATAAAAAGGGTATTACCCAAAATAGTAAATAATAGGCTTCGTACACATCCAAGGCAGTCTGGATGAACAATGTAACTAAAGCTACTGTTTTCCGCTACAGCTGATGATTGACTATATCAAGTAGTTAATATAAATCCATAAATACTACATTCACTGGAGCCCTAACTCAAAGCTTTAATAAATGTCACTTGTACCTGTGTACTAAGTGTGCCATAAATTAATTGTAAATGTGGAATCTTTTCATTTGTAACAAAACATCAAGTTTGAAATGGCAATAATTCTTCCAACAATTAAGATAAAGATAGTTAAACTGTCCTTACAGGACAATCACTACTATAATTTGTATACTAACATATCTCTATCACGTGCAAAATATGCACAAGTCTAATACAGATTCGTTCTCTAGTTTTATGGGCTGCAGACTTAAATGTTAAAAAGAGTTATTTTATCTCTGATGCATTATTTTATATGGAGATATAAAATATGTTAGGACTAAAAAATTTTTTAATGTTTTTATTTAAACTTGTTTCACCTGTAGAATAATCATTAAGGTGCTTATTTTGCCCTGGATCCTTGTTTACATATTCACTGGTTAAATAAAACAATTATTAAATATCTCACAAGTCAAATATAAAGAGAGAACATTCCTGAGCCAAATACATTTTTAATGTCTTTCCAAAATTTAGATGAGAAGAATTAGTCTCATCTTGTGCTGTTGCCAGGTCCCTCCCTATTTCAAATCCATAACCAATTATGTGTTTATCAAGAGGCCTGGGACCTACAAGTCAATTAGGTCCCAATCCTGATTAATGCCAAATGTTGGAGGTACTCAACATCCTTTGGAGTTGAACCTTCTCTTCGCTATACAAAATGAAAAAAACAGTATGACCCATGACTGTGCACAATAAGAATTTCTGAACCCTCCTCAAAAGGAAGATCTGACCCTCCTACTCTATAAAAAAAAGAAAAACATTTGATTCACTAAGTGCCCATTCAGAAAATGAGACTTTCTGGAGAGTGACCATGTAAGCACTTACATTATACTTCCCATCGTTAAAGTATTAACAGATTCTCTCTCAGAGTAACCCTCTGGGAAGTTCTCTCAGAGATGGAAGAAATGAACTGTAGTGAGGTTGCATATATCCTAGGCCTCACGGTCACAGAAAGACAAGTTTAAAACTCAAGAATTCCTGACCAGGGCTGGGTCAAAGTTGCTTCACCAAAAAAGGTTGAAGTGTCCATATTTGTTTCTATTGCATTGTTCAACAGTGGACACCTTTTTATCGTAGAAAAGTCAAATGACTGCCTGTACTTGGTAGACAGGTTTGAGTTTCAATGCCTCAGGGCAGAAGAAACATGTACCTGCACCTCCCACATCCCAGGGAAGTGGCCTAACCACAGGGGTTACCTTACCTAAGAGGCAAGGCTCTTGCTGGTTGCAACCAAAAGTTCTATCCTGGACTCCATAAACTGTACAATAAAATGGATAATAAAAACGATAATATTCTGAAAAGAAAAAAAAAAAAAAGATTAAACAAAACTGGCCTTATCTAATGAGAAAACATTTTGGTGAACAGCTCCTACCAGTCTATGCCTTATAACCAGACTTAGGCCCGATAGGCCATGTCCACACAAGTATGTACAGCTGTTTTTGCAGGGACAAGCAGCAGCAGCATAACATGTAGCGCTGCTTCATGTGCCTGGGGAACTCCTGTGCCATGTGCCCTTTGGCGCATAGCAGGTTACCCCCAGTGGGATAGGGGAGGCTGCGGCCAGCACAGTCACTAGCCCCAGCCTCCCCGACCCCACCCAGGGTAACCAGGACCCCCAGCAGCCTTACCTGAGGACTTTGGGGAGCAGAAGCCACAACACTCCTACAGCCGGGAGCTGGAGAATGGCTCTGGCTGGCTAGGCTCTGGTTTTGGGCGGCACATGCTGCCGCCACGTGCACTGCCCCACTTTAAGGAGTGGGGTTTTTTGATCTTTGGATCTCCCAAGGTCAAAAATAAACAAACAAACCCATGCTGCAAAGTAGTAGTGTGGGGAATGCCTGTATGTGTGGTGGGTGGCCACGCACCACACATCCACAAAGAATAGGTTTGGAATGGCATTCTTACAATAGGCTGCAGCTAGGCAAAACTAGCTCCAATGTTCAGGCCTCTATCCTGCAAAAATCCTTGGGTGATGGCCCTGTTTACACCCAACTTCATCAGTGATGAAAAGTTACATTCCTCTACATTAAACTCAATCCTTTTTCCAAATATCCGATTCCTTCTTAGCTTAGTGACGAGAGTGGATTTAACTTCTCAGGTTCTCCCAGTGTAGTGAATTACAGAGCAATTCCAAAAGCTTACCAGATACAGTTCCAGCTTTTGCTTTCCTGACTATCTCAGATAAATGACTGCAGAGAGTGATTTGCAAGAGTGATTTCCAGCTCTCCATTCAAACAGCTGGGCCAATTAACTGAGTACAGAGTACAAGATCCCTTTTTTTATTTCAAAACTGAATTCTTTGGATTTCCAACACGGGTTAAAATTCCCTTGTAAGATATTTTCATGTTGAGAACGCCAAAAGAAAAAAGAGTACATCTTTAAGCTACTGCCTTGCAGCCTAATTTGTGTGGTATTCTGCAAAGTGATGACAGTTGAGACATAATAACATCCATAGGAGATGTTACTGTGTTACTTAATGTTACTTAATTTGCAGTGGTTCTTTATCTGCTACCTAAATCACACTGGCTCCATCCAATTGATTTCAGCCTTGCTACATGAAGAATATAACGAACAATGGCACTTTTAGTATAATAATAATAATAATAGGTTCAGGGTGCTGGATAATCAATTATGCATTAATTCCTGCCAGTCTTAATTCAAATTTGAACTTTTCACAAATACTAATTGAGGCTCATGTGAGTAGCATTAATCTCCCTTTTTCAAGATCAGGGTTTAAAACTCACTTGAGAATACCACTAAAATTAAGGTTAAAACATGCCAAAGTTTTAATTGTGCTATCCTGTCATCAGTTGAACTCAATTATGAACCCCCTGCTTGATGATTTAACTCCATAATCCTCAGCCAACATTCTGCATATAATATAACTGGTATCATCAACCCTGCATGTATTTCAGTCCAATGCAAAACAAATTGGCTGTCAGTTCTGTCTACTGAATTATTCACATTTCCATCAAATTGCATGGTATTAAATATCAAGCTCAATGTGCTTAATATTACAATATACTGGTGAGTGCCAATTTCAGCTGAGATAGGATTTGAAAATCTGCCTTTAAAAACAATTTCTTCCACTTAGCAAAAGCATTTTCACCTGAACACCCTCGTTAGGGATCTTTTCCTCCATTAGCAATTGTGTATGAAGGAGACAAAACATTTATGTGAAAAATCCTGGAGTTTTGCCCACAGAAACACCAACCCTTGCATGCACAGGTGACTGTGCCAGCATGATAAGACCAGTGTTCACATAACCAAAATATCATGCATATAGAGGCAATTTACTTGGAGGAGAAAGAGGCATTTTCATTTAGTCTGAGCTCCAGCAGGAAAGTGATCATGTGACTCAGCATTGTAAAATTTCCAGCATTGGCCACATGATTATTTCCATAAATCTTACTAATCTTTGATTTTTTTAGCCCTCAGAGTCCAACTTTATAATCTTAATAAACTCCTCTTTAGAGATCCAAAATAATTTAAGTTGTACTCTGAAATGACTAAGGACTAGATTCAATTCAAGCCCCAAAGCCAGTGAATAACGGCATGGATAGCGCACAGGGCCACAGGATGCCAACTGATAAGTACCAGCAAACATCTGTTTGAGTCTAGCACAGTAGGCTTGGGCTCCACAACTGGCTTTCAATTGCAAATGCTCCACAAATTATTAAAAATTAATAAAAGAACTTTGGTGAAGTAATTACTTCAGTGAAAATTGTATGAAATGGGAGGAAAGAGCCAGTTGGAGCAGACAGAAAAGTGCAGGTCCCCCCCTTCCTTTCCCCTGGTCTGTCTCCCCCCACTCTCTCTTAAAACTGACATTTAGGCATGTAACTAGTTCTCTCCTTTGGCTAGCTGACTTACTTAAGGATACAGTGCTGTGTAAGTAAGAAGAGGTGTGAACACCTACCACATTTCTCAAGAGCAACAAGGGGAAACACAACAAAATAGGACTGGAGAACACTTACCACCTGTGGTGGGGAGACAGCAATGTGAAGCACACAACAATCAGTTGCAAAATGACTGCCTTAGGGCAGCAGCTGCAAGACTCTGCCAAATTTAAAGGGCCAACCACAGAACAGCATGCTAGGAAAGAGGATCCTATAGGAGAGCAACCATGTACTGGGAAGCTTATGTGTAGACTACAGAATAAAATACCTGAGAAAATATTGCTGGCAAAGGATTATATCTATTTTGTGTATCCTATCCCTCTATACCACAAAAGGCTTTTCAGCTGCTTGCACCCCGCAGATGCCATTTTGGAGATCTGAAAATTATTGCAACTTACATTAAGAAAAGTGTCTCTTTCTTAATGTAAAAATCACAAAACAGGTAGCAAATCCTGGCAGCTAAGAATTGGGGTTGCTTATTAGGACTGCAGATGTGAGGCATGGAAGTTCTCTTCCTTCTAGATAGAGCAGAAATATCTTAGGCAGGGATAAAGAGAACACAAATAATACTCTTCTTTGAACGGTGCCTTTCCTCCAAGGATCTTGGACCATTTTGCAAATGTTAACTTAAAACGCTCCATCTCCATCATGGAGAGAGAAAATGAAGAATGTTAATACCTACATTTTTGTAAGTGTCCGCTACTTTGGGGCAACCATTTCAGTCATCACTAAAGTCAATAGAAGCTGGAGTTCTCCATGTACTCAAATATTTTAGTTAGATGTCTCAGACTGGGTACCCAAAAAACCAGAAGCACTCCTAACTAGAGAACAAAGCCAAGAATATAGTTCATAGCTCTCAATTTTCACACCTCTACTCGAACCATTTATCAAGTGGGTAGTTCTCTCCTTTTTTGGACTCGAGGCACCCTCCGTAACATTTTTTAACTGAGCAGCACCCCATTTGAAAAACAAATGCAGTGATTGCCTCCTTATAGAGGGGTTGAGCAGTGGGAGCTGGAGATCATTCAGACAAGCCTGAGCCTGCATTTATCAACTTATTTCCTCACATCTTGATACACCTTTCAAAGGATCTGGTGGCTCTCAAGACAACTATAAACTTAAACCGGAAGCCCAGTTTAAGTTGTAGTAGCATATAATGGGAAAACACAACTTTTTCCAGTCCAAGCACAGCATTTAATTAATTGATGATGCTGTCAGTGTGACATACAAAGCAAAGTCAATGTGCTGACAGTAGGTCTGCTCTCACATTTAAGCTGTGTTTCAAATGACAACATTTCTAGTAAAAAAATGGATTGAGTGGCAAAAATAAAAGGGAGGGAGACTGAGTAAGTGATTGTTTTGATGGGAGCCAACTACTCAGATCAGAAGCACCTGTAAATGAGTTACCAAACTGCTTTAGAGTCAAACAGCTTTACTGATGGCTCACCTTAATTGTGGCATCCTTTGTGTTTCCCATTTCCAGATTTTTGCTGCTATGGAGTGCAGTGCTTATCATGTACCCAACCAGCCTGGCTGTGATTGCATTGACATTTTCCAATTATGTTCTGCAACCCGTGTTCCCTAATTGTATTCCACCTTATAATGCCTCCAGGGTTCTCTCCATGGTGTGTCTATGTGAGTATTTCCTAATGTTCTTCATGACAATATGATTGTCTCATGTTAACATCAAATAAACACCCTCTTTGGGGCCAATCATCCCCCATTCTCAGTGGTTCCCGAATGCCCCTTTGCAACAAGACCAATGCAGTTCCACTGTAGAGGCTGAATGTGGTTGGGGATAATAAAAGCAGTGAGTTTCCACATCCCAAGCCAGCTCCTTACACAGCAGCACTCAGGGGACAGGCAACAGGATTCCTAGCTGGCCATAGCTTATGGCAGGGGTGGGCAAAATGCGAACTGGGAACCGGAAAATGGCTTGGTGGGCTGCATATCTGGCCCACGGGGCCTCTAAAAAAATTCAGAAAATATTAATCTGTCCTGAGCTGCCTGTCATGCGGCCCTTGATGGCTTGCTGAAACTCAGTAAGCGGTCCTCCGCCCAAAATAATTGCCCGCCCCTGGCTTATGGGGAAGGATTTCAGCGACTTCTCCTTTGTCCACTCATCTGAACCAGGCACTTGGTTCAGGGGGAAAAAAATCATTGTTTCTGAACTATGCCCAGTAGGTGCTGGGACTCAATATGGATGACTAATAATTTTTTAAGGCACTCAAGAATGGGGTTAGTACTTCCTAAGTCTTTGCATAATACTAAATGTGAATGTGTAGAAGATATTAAATGCCACCAGTTTTTAATGAGTCACTAAAAGTCCAAAGAAAACTTAACCAGACTGAAAAGAGATGAATCCTGAATCCACAAAGTCTCTCTGAACAACTGACCTTATGGGCAGGTCTGGGAGACCTCCTGGCATGCTCCTCTCTGAAGTTGGTAGCTTCCCCGTTATAAGCCCAGGCTAGAATTCCACCTGTTTTGGTAGCAGGAAACTAGTAGTCTGTCTGTGTTTTTTAGCATGTTTTAAATCTATGTTCTTAAATGTGTTGTTTTGTTCCACTAAATAAAGTTTTCTGCTCTCTAGTACTCCTGACCTGGGTGAATAGCTCCAGTGTTCGATGGGCAACTCGCATCCAAGATATATTTACAGCAGGAAAACTGCTAGCCTTGGCCCTTATCATTGTTGTGGGCTTCATACAGATCTTCAAAGGTACTCACAGAGCCTAAACACTGGTACAGTACTACTGTTGAAATTAAATTCTCCTAGGAAAGCCTATTGTACCAAACCTACTCTTTTCTAATTATAAACAGGCAAGGAAAAATTCTGAGGGTGGAAACAGACACCATATGCAGTCTTATTTGTGCCGCCTTAAAAATTTTTAAGGCGGCACAAATGCTGAGGAAATGCTGAGCATATAGATTGCCATACCCTTTGTTGTTCCACACGATAGGAAAAATCAGTGCTGCAACAAAAGGTAGTAATAGAGTCTGCTGCTGTCTTGTGACAGACATCTATTACCTCGTGGTGCTTTCCCCACTGCCATAGCCCTGTGCTGTGGGTCTGGGAGTAGGGAAAAGTGCTTCCCTGCTCAGCCAGCCCTGTGGCACTGGCTGGGGGAAAGCCTTGCTTTTCCCATAGCTCCAGACCCGTGGGCCTAGGACAGCAGGGAAAGCAAAACTGCCCCCCACCCAGCAAGCCCTGTGGAGCTAGCTGAGTACGGAAGCACTTTTCCCCACTGCCCCAAACCCACGGCACAGGTCTAGGGCAGCAGGGAATGTGGGGAGATTACGTTGCCCCTTGTCCCATGCTGTCAAGGGCAGGACAAGCGGAGACATGCATTTCACCCAGTGAAGCAACTCAGTTGTGCCATGACATATCATGGCACAGCTGATCCACTCCATTGAGTGACATCTGTTTCTAGTCTGAATTATTTTGCTTCCATTGCTGACAACGTACTCACCCAACAACTTGGATTTAAAGAAATTGTTTGTTGCTGAATGCGGTCTCATGGCAGGTTTCAGGCTGGGTCAAATGGCACTCAGCTGTGCAAGACATAAAAAGTGCCACTGGGCAAGGTTGACACAAATATGTGACTAAACTGAAAATAATTAATAAATATTAATTAGTCATTGAAACTACAGGATTTCTTCTAAATGCTGGTACGATCAAGAGTGAAGTATGCTCTATAACACAGCACAGTATTGTCAGACAGGCAACAGCAAAGGGAAATAAGACAGAGCATCTTGAACAAGTTACTCCCCCCAAAAATAACTGCTTTTAAAAATATAATGCACTGAATTAACATATTGAAAAATATCCTACTTGGTAGAGTTACATTTTATCAACTACATGCTCCTCTCCAGGTTTCAACTGCTTTGGATGTATGCTATATGCAATGATACCAAAGTCTCACATCAACACATTACTTAAGCACTTGCCTAGCTCTAAGCACATGATTAATCTAAATGTCTGCAGTGCTCACATGCTTAAAAAATAGGTAGGAGTTTAAATACCTGATTCAGCAACATAATGAAAAGCACAGGACACAAGGCCTGATGTAGTGTATATTACAACTCACATGGAGAACAGAAAAACACACCATTTGCAGCAAACCAGGAAGAGTAGTTAGAAACTAACACATGATTATAGGAGGGCCTCGCTTTCTGGGCAGTAGAAGTTCAATAGCCTTAAAGACTCTACCTCCCCCAAATAGGGTTTCCTGGGTGGAATGAACACTTGCTCCGTTCAGAGAGAAGACCTTAAGGTAGTAGGTGTTGCAACTAGTCACAGTTCCTTTGAAGTCAATGGGGATGATGCAAATTGGGCACATCTACACAAAATGTTTACTGCGGAGTAGACTAATTAACTGCACATTAAACATCTTAGTGTCTACACATGCAGGGCTATTAAGCTGGAGTAAACTAATAAACTCCGCAGCAGGGTACTACTTGTAAATACAAGTACTATCCTGTTGTGGGGGGGGGGTTTCTCCTCAACAGCACACATGTAGATGGCTACCTGGGGCACGAGGATGCTTCAGTGAGGGGGCTGCCTGCCAGCTAGCCCTACACTGAAGTACCCACGTGCCCCAGCCAGCCCCTCTGGCGCATGTTGAGTTGGGCAGTAATCTAGAAGGTGGTTTTCCCAGAGGAAACACCATGTGTCTGGGCCCATGAAGGCAGTTTTCCTTAAGAGCCTGGGGGATAACTTCTTCTGGCACGGTTCAATGCCCGCTGAGGTGTTGGGGCTTAAAGCCCACTTTATGGAAATGGGAGGCTCTTCCCTAACTTGCTCCTACAGCCATATGGCTGAGAGCAGGTGAAACTTGGGGCATCCAAACCCCACGTTTTCGGGCTTGAGCCTGCATATAGGATGCCTACCAAAAGACGTTGGAAATATCTGAAGCCCCTGGTGGGGGTGGAGGATGTTTGGTAGTTATAGGGCCACTTATGGTTCTGGAATGACTCATGGATTTGGACTTGATTTGGCCGATTTGGCTTGGAACATGAAAAATTTCTTTTAGAAAAAAAAAGTTGAGTCGGGCAGGCTGGCCCCTAGGGCCTCCTGCCAGCCAGGGCTGCTCCAACTCAACTCAACATGCTGTTGGCCCAGGTGCACATTCAAACAGTGCACCTGGGAGTAATAAACTCCAGGGTTTGTTGCTTCACATTAATTGCACATGTAGACACACCCATTATGTGGCAATAATGTCAGTGCAACTGTGGCTACTCAGACTAGCCAAGGATATATCCCCAGGACAGTTTTCTGTGAGAATATAAAGGAAACACTGGAAGTATGATGTTAATGCTTACTTTCTTTTTCTTTTCTTTTTTATTAATTAATCCAATTTATCAAATAACAGATTTGACATTTAAGGATAAATCCAATCCCCTAAAATAAGGCAGATAGTTATCTTTCATCAGCAGTGCTCCCTTAGCCCATCAGCATCTACAGAAATCTTGTGTTTTTTTAATACCTGACAGTTCCTTTATGTTTCCCTGTGGTATGCTTTTGTGTTTCTTCAGCTCTTTATAATAAGTCACCTCCCTCTTTTTCCCCACTAACTGTTTTTCAGAGTACAGGGAAGCATAATCTAAGACAGTGGTTCTCAGTCTTTTTAGAATCAGGGCACTCTCCCCCACTGTTTTGATTTTGGCTGTATCCCCAATTGAGGACCAGCATATCCCAATTGTTCTCAGCTGGGTACTGCTGCTGACACCCCACCAGCAAAGAGTGCCCCACATACCTGGCAGACAGCCAGAGCAGGAAGGGCTCACATGCCCACATGCACATGCACTCTCCTGCCTGCTTTAGGCTTATCAGAGAACTTTACTGAGGCAGGAGAGCACAGATGTCCCACAGCCCGTCCCAGAAACAGAGCTGTGGAACTGCCCTGCACTCTTCCATTTCTGGGAGAAGCCAGTCCAGGAAGGGCTGCAGTACGAGCTGCTTTAGGTTAGTCAGAAAACTAATGAGGTAGGAAAGGACTTGTATGCTGCTGCCCTTCCCAGCCCAGCTCTGCATCAGATGCATAAGGCATTTTTACCTGGTGGTGGTGGCGACACCCATGCCACCGGATCCCTGAGGGAGTCTCAAGGCTGGTTGAGAACCACTATTCTAAGATTCGTATTAGCAAACATATAGGCAAGAAGGATGTTTGCTATTCTTTGAAAAGACTTTTCTTCCATCCTGGTGCCCCTGGTGTAGGTGGTGCTCCTGCTCAAGGTAGTATTTTACAATTCTGGTTTAACATTTTGCTTATGCTTTATCTATAGGAAACTATGAAGAACTGACACCAACCAATGCATTCACTTTTCGGATGACTCCATCTGTGGGGCATTTAGCATTAGCTTTTCTTCAAGGGTCATTTGCATTCAGTGGGTGGAACTTCTTGAATTATGTAACAGAAGAATTAGTTGATCCCCGCAGGCAAGTATTTAGTTCCATCCTACCCAGTTGCTTTGAAGTACTAAGAATCTGGGATCAATCTATTGGTACCATTCACAGAGTAAGCTGCAGCAGGACTGTCTATACGTAAGCTTCTGACTCAAGGAATAAAGGTATCAAGGAGATTGGCATGAGGTTTGCTGCAGACCACAATGTTTGCTAAGCCTGGAAGAGAGCCAGCTCCGCCATCATGAAGCCACAGTTCAAATGTGTCAGAATGCCTGAGGTGGAAAAGTAGAATGACAAATACAGGTGGCAGCTTTTGCATCTTTAGTTAGCTCTAGATGTTCAGCATATACACGCTAGCCTATGCCAATTGAACAAAGAGGAATTTCAAGTATATCTCACTCTGAATGGTAACAAGAGAAGATCTCTAAACTGCTACATGTGTGCAGATGCTTAAATCACTCATCTGAGCAATGAAATGTGCATGTACATCAAGTTATGCATTCTCATAAGTCTTTGAAGGACTGAGGGAGTTAAGAAGCCAGATATGGGGCTGTCTCAAGCAACCAACATTTTCACAAAGCTCCAGAATTTCCGAGTGAATCGTGACAAATTTTGACCTAAATCAGGCAGTATGTCCCTAACTGAGCATCCGGAAAAAAAAGGAAAGAAGTTAAATGTGCTGTTTGCCAATGGGAATTGGGCATTGTACTGTCAATGTACAAATTAAACGTGAAAAATTATTCATAATAATTAATAATTCATACTAATATTTTTTCAGGTCTGCAGTTTTTGAGGGAGGAATAAAAGAAAGTTAGTTATACTGCCAAAATAAAGCATGGAAAAAACCCTACTGCCTGTAACAAGTCTTTGCAAAACCATAATCTTTTCTGTATCAGACAGAGAAGAACAAAAATCCTTCTTGTTTCTTTGGATGAAAGGCCTGCCCCTAAGCAAGCTCTCTGCATTTATAGAACGCTCCTGTAACTTAGCTAAATCTATTAAATAACTGAGACTGGGAAAAAGGCAAGTCCATTATTTTTCAATAACTAGCAGTGCGTTGTTCATGGTACATTATTAGTCTAGTTAGTTATCTTACGAATAGGACTTGGTGCACTTTGAAAGTAAATTAAATTCTTCCTTCATCCAATTTAATTTTCAAGTAGATATACACCTGCAGAAAATGTGCATGTGGTCTTCACAAAACAGAAGCTGATATCTATAGCACAGCACATTATAAATCTATTTGTTGACCTTCAGATTTGTGGTTAAATATGGTGACATATGGGTTTATCATCTACCAGAACATGAAATCTTATAATGGTTCTAGTGACTATGTCTAGCTATTGAGAGAAACAGAATTCTCTCTCTCTCTCTGTCTCCTTATGCTATATACAGCAATAGAAGTTTACACCACAAAACTGAGTGTAGACTTCCCCAAAATGTAGGGGGTTGGTATGGCTTAGTTGTAAGCAAATACAAATTCTTATCACCCCTCCTAATTCTCTCATTAGGAACCTACCTCGTGCCATATTCATATCCATCCCTCTGGTGACATTTGTGTATACGCTCACCAACATTGCATATTTCACTGCCATGTCACCCCAAGAGCTCTTATCCTCCAACGCTGTGGCGGTAGTAAGTAAACCATTCCATGGATGTCTAAAATACATTTTAATTTCAGTTTTGTGCTTTGCAGTGTATTCAGTGTATTTCAGTTTTTCTGCCTTCTGTTGCTTTAGACATTTGGTGAAAAGTTACTGGGCTATTTTTCCTGGGTTATGCCAGTCTCAGTGGCCCTATCTACATTTGGAGGAATAAATGGATACCTTTTTACCTCATCAAGGTTAGATGGAGTACAATTTTATGAACATTATCTAATTTGGGGAGGGGCTGTTTTAATTTCATTTGCTAAAGCAATACTAGATGGATATTCTGGATGTTATAGAACATGATCTCGCTGTTGGGCATGTTAGATACATTAAGTTAGGAATTACTCAATTTTAGTCAGTAAATAGAACACTGAATTGCAGAATCACTTGCAAAAGAGCCCTTATGGTCTACTGAAAGGGTATTCAGCTATACTGAAATAATTCATCCATATGTAGGCAATGTAATTTTATAATATTATAGGTTGTGGACACATGAACAGGTTTTCCTGGGAAAACACAAGCTTCCCCCGAGAAATAAAGCTGGGGTCACGTGAAACAATCCCATGAGCCAAGGTAAATCTCCTAAACTGGGAAATGTTATCCTGGTTTCAATCCACTGCCTTTTCTTCCTGGGAAAGCTGTTAATTTATGCACAGTTCCCCGAGGCAGTTTCATTCATACTTTTGCCTTGAGGTTCCAGTCTCAGGGTAATTCTCTCCATGTTACCCTGGCCAAAGTTTCAGTAGCCACTAGCCAAGCTCCGTTTAGCTCCGATTGTAAGGACAAATTGTGTTCTCAGTTACATAGGCACATATCTAAAGTAGGCCCATTTATTTTAGGGGAATTGTTCTCAGTTTGCACTGCTGTCACAGGAATCAACATTTTTCCTGCGTATATTAAATTCTAATTTAATAGAAATACCCTATCTCCTTAAGAAAGCAAAATACCAAATTCTAATAGCAATTCAGTTCTTTAACATTTTAGCAAAGTCCCTTACTGTGGTGTTCTCACAAATATCATGACAAATTTGAACCTAACCAATTTGAACATATTTAAAAATGTATAACACAATCACAATATTTATAAATATATAATTTTTTTTTTTTAATCAAATCTTGAGGGGTAGTAGACCAGATCCAAAGCCCATTAGGCATTGAAATAACCATCCCTTTAGGTATCTATCTTAAGTAATTATACAGTACCCATTCCATAGTACCTGAAAACCTTCTCAGTCTTTCATGCATTTATCCTCCTAGCACTCCTGTACATAGGGAGGTCCTATTACCCCCATTTGACAAACAGGGAACTGAGTTATGACAGACTTTGCTGGAGTTATGTGCTTAATCCCTTGGTTTTAGGGCTATGTGATTTCCCCTGGTCTCACACAGTCTGTAACAGAACAGCACTTGGTTTCAAGTCTCAGATTAGTGAGCACTAGAAATTTAACTCTCTCTGCAAGTTTCCCATATGCTTTGGATCAAGTCACTTAGGAATGGACAAATAAGACAGCTAAGCATTGAAATTACTATTGCACACACACTGAATGTTCCTTCTCTTCTTTCCAGATTATGTTTCTCTGGAGCGCGAGAAGGTCACTTGCCCAGCTTGCTTGCTATGATCCATGTTAAACACTGTACACCAATCCCTGCCCTTCTAGTGTGTGTAAGTTTTACTTTTTCTCTCGTGATGTCTCATAACCTGCTTAGATTTGAATAAGACTAAGAGTTTCAAAAAACCTTTGTTTGCAAACTGAAGTTCTCTGTTTAAAGAAATGCATGTTCTTTTACCAATGCTGTCTGCTCCAGGATTTTTTTTTTTTATATGGACAAAGTTCTCCAAGGTAGTTCTCTGCAGTGTCAGTGCCAGCTGCCAAGCCTACAGCCACAGTGATCCCCAGGGTCAGGGCAAAATGCTACTCTGCTGAACAATGTTTTGTGCTGAACAATAGCTTTGTACTAATAACTTCTTCTCCAAGGAATCAGGATGTCTCGACTTCACCTTGCTCCTGTAAAGAAAGGGAAGAGAGAAAAATCACTGTAACGAGATCTGAACAAGAGGGCAGCTCAGTTACATTAGGAGGCAACACAGGAAAGATTTTTGTTTGCCTGTTTTTTCTGTTTATGCACACGGCATTATTATCTCATGGCAGTGGGTTGCACAAGTTACTACCAAAACAAAGGGTGGAATAGTGCTATAAAAAGAAGAGAGTTAGAATATAAGGTGCACTAATGTTTTATTTAAAACATGTACAAGAGGCAAAATTCCTCATATTTCAGTCCATAACTGCATGCAGTAAGCAAGAAAATATTCTGACAGTGCAACCAGGGTTTCACCCATACTAACTACCTATGTTCTGCTTGTCCCCGTGGGAGAACAACTAGCTATAACAGTTGTGCCATAGCCTACTGATATATTTTTCTCAATAAGTCTCATGCACCTTCTATGTTTGCATAAAATCATGGTGTAGCTGAACAGCAGTAGTATTCATACAGAGAGGACTTAATGCCCCATAACACAAATAACACACATTATCTGCAAATCTTTTTTGGTTGAACTGCACCACAATCTGTGCTGTCTTAAAAAAAATGGACTCACATTGGGTTGCTGTGCTCTAGTGATGCAGATGAAGCAAAATCCCTTGATCATGAAAAGATATCAGCTCAAACAGTATGTTGAGTAGCAGTGAGTGTTACTCTGAAATAGCCACAGTCTATGCAAGCTCCCCATGCAAAACAGACCTGATAAATCAGACACATGCTAGCTACCCAGTTTATTCAAAACATTTCCATTAAATTAGTGTGCAAATTATAGAACCAACACTGCATATTAACTACTCATTTGAGGTGGTTTTTATGCATCTCAGGATGTTCTAAATGTTTCCATGAAATATTAATTTCTTAACGAATAGTAATATAAAAATAATACACGGTTAGCAGTTCCAATAGCATATTAGGTCAGCCTTTAGGGAAGGCTAATTAATGCATCAGGATTTTACTAATTAATCCTGGCTCTCTATGCATTAAGGGGGGGCCTGCTTAACATTTCTGAGGATAACTTGTTTTTACTGTTCCTTAGCAAAAGGACTGTCCAAATAAGGTGGCTAATATTACAACATTAGGAGAGTTCAAGCCATTTAAAAGTGTTTTACAGAGAAAGGCTTAAGGCAAGGTAAATCAGTGCTTTGTGCAGTAAAGATTCAAATTGTGCCACGTGTTTGATCTGTTGCCAAGCATTTTGTATGGCACTGGTGTGTCCCCATATAAGCAAGCAGGATATTTCTCTGGAATAAATACAACCTCCAGTTTAAGTACTCCTCATTTTTTTGAAATGACAAAGGGGGCAACTGGGTAACTTGACGGGGAACATGCTGACTACTCCTACCCAGGAATTATTCCTTTATAGAATCCTAGGATTGGAAGGGACTGCAAGGGTCATCTAATTCAATCTCTGCACAAATGCGGGATGCATTATTCCTGTAGCCTTCTAGACAAATGCCTACCCAGCCTTTTCCTGAACACTTCAAATGAAGGAGATTCCACAACTTCCCTGAGCAGCATATCCACCGTCCGACCACTTCAGTGCAGCCTACACAAGACATTTCATCAGCACTAGAGATTTTATCACAAAGCCAGCCAATCATTTTCTAGCCAAATAGTCAGCTATGCTTATTTGTAATATTGGGCATCATCCATAGAAAAGCAGACTGCCATGGTACATGTGGAATGCAAGACTATAAGATAAATGCTGTCCTATTTTAAACTTTTCCAAGTTACCAGCTTTGCTGTAGTCTTCCCAAGACTATGAGATCTCCCTTGGGCCTTATATTAGTAGCTGTGGAACAACAAGGCACAGAGTTATCTAGTATTACTGTCTGTACCTGTAGCACAGCATGTTTGTTCTCCCTGCCTTTGCTACAAAATCAGTGAGTCACAACAAACAGGAAAGGGTAGAAAGGTCAGTACAGCACACAGGCTCATCATGAACAATTCTGGAATCCAATTTTAGGTGCTGAGTCTTATTGGACACTAAGCTCTGGGTCCTAGTGAACACTTTTTATAGTATGATGGCATTTTTAGGGAATAATATTGCAAATGGATGAGTATTTATTATAGCTAAAAACACAATCATGTGACAGAACACATCTCTGTGTTGATTAATGCAAGTAAAAGCACGATCAAGAGAGGGTCAGTGGTAGCACAATATAACTACCTAAGTAGTCCTAGCCTAACACCTTCACCTCCAGCTGATGGCAATGGGAGGCGAAAGCATTCAGAACCTCTCAGGAGCAAGCCCATGAATAGTAAGCCAGGTCTGTTTGCATTACAGTATTATTCAGAAACAAAGCAAGTGCAAATAAGCAAGCAGATGCATGGAAATTTCCATTATCCATCAGCTAGTTTCTAAACAGTGCTAATGATAAAAAGATTAATGATCTAGATCATCTGCAGGATGAACTATTGGCTGAAGAAAAAAAAAAAAGAAAAGGATAAAGCTTTTCTTCTTCATACTATATACAGGTCACCTGGAACAAAATAAGGTACTAACCACAGAATGTCTGTCTACAAGAAATCCATCTTTTCTCATAACAACTTAAACTTTGCCAGAAGTTCTTGTCATAAAGCTAAACAGCTTTTAAAACAAACATATCAGAAATTGGTAGAGTGAAGCTATTAAAAGCATACGCTGCAAGTGTTCTGTTCTGTAGTGTAGTTACACCTACACAGGAAAATCTGTATCGGCTTCATGGGAAAGGAAAAACAAAGCCTTAATTCAGGGGACAATCTGTGGGATGATTAAAATCACTGAATTCGAGAAAGTCCATTGTTGGGCATTATAGTTGCTCCATCTTAGACCCCAAAGTGTTCTGGAATTAAAAGCCAGGCACATTCAGTGGTTTTTCTGCTCATTAGTATCCTCTTGCCTCTGTGTATAACCTGGCTATATCCTGTCTGCAGTGCAGAAGCTGGAAAAGAGCTGATGCAGGTGTCTGACATGCTCAGGCATTTCCTCAGAGATTGTACGTTGCTGGCACAATACGTAGTTAGTGAGTACCGACAGCTTTCCAGCTCTGGCTTGTTCCAGATGTTGCGTTGCTTTCTGAAAAGAATATCACTAGTCTACTCTAGGGGCAGATTGCTATAAACATTCTTAGTATCCAGGCTGTGCAGGACAGAAGGGAGAGGAAGGAAAAGGAAAAGACCTCAATACACACAGAAGCAGCACAGCTGGTACAGGAGCCTCCATGGCCAGTGAGCTCCTTGTCTGGTGTCATTCCCCTCAAAATTCTTGCGTGCTAATTTGGGAATCCCTTTGGATCAGGTCCTTGCTGTGGAGGTCAGATATTCACTTCACCCTGTTCTTTCCTATCAGCATGATAGCACTGGAGTGTTAATTCAGGACTCTCCACAGCTACAGCAGTTGAACCTACTTGGTTTTAAAAATGTATAGTCATTTTGTAGAAAGAAAAGGAAGAATCACATCTACTAGGCACCTCTTATCAACCAATATTACTTTTTTTGAGTATCAAGGCCATTTCTTTTCACTTTGTGGCCCTCTGTTCATTATTTCAAACATGTCTTCAAAATGTAGTTAAGGCCAGTATCAGGAGTGACATTTTCAAAGATGACCTCTGCAATCAAACTAACAATTTAGTACATGCATAGGTGTGAAAATCCTTGAAAACTGGGCTACCAGTGTTTGCAAAACCTGTGCAAGAAAAGCTGTGCAAGCATTCACAGTAGTTGTTAGCACATGACCATAATTAGAAGAGTCATTTTAGGAAATTCTCAATACATCTTTATAAGCAGAACTATAGATCCTCATAATCAAAATAACTCCAGATCCCCATTCAATCCTAGGTTTCTGTGGCACAGCTTTAATATAATAAACAGAACTGCAGGAGTCAACAGCAACACCCAGCATGAGATGTAAATAAAAGAAGCTTAACTGCTTGATTTCCCACCCCTCTTTTTATTGCTTTTATACAAATTTCCAGTGCTGACTGAAATAATATGCTTCTTTCTTTTCCAGTGTTCGGCTACTGCTGTTATCATGCTTGTTGGAGACACATACACATTAATTAATTATGTGTCATTTATTAACTACCTCTGCTATGGAGTGACAATTATAGGCCTGATTGTTTTACGTTGGAAGAAACCCAAAATCTTCAGACCTATCAAGGTGAAAATATTTAAACTAATTTCTTAGTTCTGCACTCTGCCCATTAACAGTGTAAAGGATGCATGAGTCATGGCAAGCCCCTTCTCAGACCCAAAGTATTGTTCTTATTTGTGTTGTGGAAATGCCTAGAGGGCCTGACTGAAGCGCCGTTGTGTTAGCGCT